>NC_088924.1:18822500-19005000 GCF_038396675.1 Hydra vulgaris | reverse complement strand
TGTGAATATTTGCATAACTGCTAAAACTTCTTTTGCAAGCAGCACTTGTAGCAGAAAGCTGAAGAAATGAGATTGGGACATGACTGTGTCATTATTTAAAAATTTGTGTTTGACTTCAACTGGACATTTTCTAAATTTCTTAATATGCAAGGCCATTCATATTTCACTTTTCGACATAACATCATTGCAAAAAGAACATTTAACTCTTTCTGCTTTGCTGACCTGGCTTGCTGGCTTAAATAAAATGCTCACAGATGATTTCTTTCTACCCCCAGTGAGGCCACAGACTAATCTATTATTACTACTCATTAGTATGTTCTAATCAAACAACTAAATGATGCGACTATTTTGATTAGAAAACTGTTTAATTAATGCTTACAATACCTTATAATGGCTATAAGATAATTTCATAACTCAGTAATATTATTAAAAAACTACTAATAATAATTGTATCACTGAAAATTTACTTTACTAAAAATTATGATAAACTGGTACATTAGGTATTTTCAAAACAACAATATATCATCATTAATAATCTTATGTGTTAAAACTATTAACATAAAGGTATAAAATTAAAAAATAAAAATACAACAACACACTTATGCAATATTATTTATAACATGATTGAAAATACTATTTCCGCTTTCTGAAATTAAATGTTGACAAATTTAATTTATTTGCAATTGCAGAAATAAAACTAAAAAACAAAAAGCATAAAATAAAATAGCAAAATTAAAAAAAAAATTAAAACTATGCAAAACTTATACAATACATATAAATTCTGCATTGCAGTGTTACTTCATTTATAAATTAAAAACTTCATTTATAAATTATAAAGTTCTCATTCATTCTACAAATTACAATAATTAGTTTTCATTCATTCTTTTGAAAAATTTGTTTTTAATGTTAAGGAAAAATAGTTTTGAACTAAAAAAACATATCTACATAAAAAAACAAACAAAAAAAGACCCTTTACTTATGATGTCTTTGTATTTTATAAAAAAATGTTTCTTTAAATAATTTTTTTAGTTTTATTTTAGCTTAATATAAGCAAGTTATTGAAGAAAAATTATTTAAGTTATTTGATGAACATTTGAAGAACTTGTAAAACATGTTAAATAAGAGAATGACAAAGTCTTTTAATAAATATCTCCTAAGAACACACTGTTGAGGTGATATTTATTTAAATGTTAAAGCTCAAGGTGTTAAAGTAGTTAGTTAAAAAAATACACACACAAAAAAAAAAAGAAGGGGGGGGGGATCTGATACTTGAAGAACTTTAGGCAATTCTAACAAAATCTATGTTAAATAAAAGAATGAAAACTCTCCTTTAATAAATAACACCTAAAAACAAATTTTTAAAATTATTTCAGTGTTTAAAATAAGAAAAAGAGTAATTTAAAAAAAACAACCAAAAAAACCAAAAAACGAAGCAGTTTATTTTTTTGGCAAAAAAAACAAGAACCAAAAAAACGACACACATCTCTATTTGAATATATGTTTTTGTCTCTCTGGTAGTGTTCAATCATTCGTGTCTTCAAATGGCAAGTTATCTCCCCAATATAACAAGAATTACATGTTGCGCAAACAAATTACAAATTAAATAGACAACAAATGATTTGAACTCTGTCAGAATTGGATCTTTAGGTGAAAATATGTTGGAAATTTTAAATAAAGCAAAAACTAACTTTATGGAGACTGATTTACAATGTCTTTGATAAAACGATTTAATCTCTTTTTAGTTAAATCTGATAATTTTCCAATGTAGGGAAGATTGAAAGATTTTATTAATAATTGATTTAACTTGATTAATATTAGAGATTTTTTTCACATAAGAGTTGTGAACTTTACATATTAACTAAAAAATCATTTATATCAAATTGAAGGCCATATTTAGTGTTATTAATTTTAAACATTCTGTCAATTAAGCATCTAATGAGACTTACTTTGTATACTAGAGTAAAACTATAAAATGTGGTGTAAAGACCAGGATGGGTTTTTTTATGAAAAATTTAAGATTGTACAGAAGATTTCAATTTATATAAGTTAATGTCCGAAAAGAAAATTTTTTGATTCGTTTCTTTTTCCATTGTGAACAATATTGAGATATGTTTACCATTAATGAAATCGAGAAAGGATAAAACATCGATTTCTAAGGGAAAGAAAAGTAGCAAAAGTGTTGATTTTATAACTGTAACTGTAATAGATTTCAACCATTTTTATTTAAAAACATAAATTTAGTCATTTTCCCTTTAAAAAGGAAATGAGTTAGAGCTGTAGCAAAAAATAAACAGTTCTTTTAAATCTAATGTTGATGGTTTCTTGCAAAGGTATGTTTGTAAGTAAACTTGTTATATCATAACTAGAAATTTTTTGTAGATATTAGATCGGATAACACATTTAACAAGAGAAAAAGAGTCTTTGGTACAGAATTTTGAAGGTATCAGTGAAGATGAAAGGTCGCTTAAAAATTTTGGCAAGTTGATAAGTATTTATTTTAATTGGTGAAACAAATTCAATTTAAGGTTTAAAATTCAATGGATTATTAGAAGATTTGGGCGCCCTTGATATATATATACATATATATATACATATATATATATATATATATATATATATATATATATATATATATATATATATATATATATATATATATATATATATACATATATATATATATATACATATATATATATATATATACATATATATATATATATATATATATATATATATATATATATATATATATATATATATATATACACATATATATATATATATATATATATATATATACATATATATATATATATATATATATATATATATATATATATATATATATATATATATATATATATATATATATATATATATATATATATATATATACATATATATATATATATATATATATATATATATATATATATATATATATATATATATATATTATATATATAAATATGTATATGTACATACATATATCAGGCCTTGTTACGAGATTTCGCTGCGTAGCGAAAACGCGTAACGCATTTCTAAGTAACTCAACTCAGCAAATATATTTTGCATCAATAGAAGTTATATTGCGTCACTAGCGTCTTTTCAAGTACCGCATTGTAATTAAAGTTTTTTAATAACGCGTTAAAAATCATACTAACAGTTTTTTTTTTTCTCACTACAACAAAAGTTACAAATAAAATCTAAGTTCTTATTTAAAAAATCATTTTTATTGTTTTTTTCAAATATGAACTAAATTTGATTTTTAAAAAAATTTTTTTTTTCATGAAACGTAAAATAATGTTTGTTTATTTTCTTATGATTTTACAGTTGGTTTTTGGTTATTTTATTAACTGTTAATAAATTTTGCCTTATCTAATTTGTGAACTCTTTTTAATAACGTTTTTAAACAATAAAGAGTTTTTTTTTTTTGTTATTTATCAGTAACCGATAACATATTCGTGATCATAATTTATTTTCATAAATTGAACGAACATCTTTAAAACTTTACGTTATTGAATTAACAATAAACAAAATATCTTATTAATAAAATATTTACATCAAAATAAATCGTGCATTTTTCGAACTATTATGACTAAAAATAATTTTTATATTTAAAAGGAATTTATATATTTAATTCCTTAAAACTTAAAACACTTTATTTTTTTTAACTAATTTTTAACAACAACAACAAAAAATTATGAAACTAACTGTTTCTTTAACAAAAAATCTATTACTTTACAATTGCGGTTAAATGCTTTTACTAACGACTTTATTTCTTCCGAATAAACGTTATGTTACGTCACCTTAACGACAATCAAAAGATAATTTAAATATTCTAAAAGATATAGTTTTTGCGTAGCGCAAAACTGCAGATTGCGTAGGCAAATCGCCTTTTCGCAAGCAAAATGCGAGCTGCATAACGCTTCTTAACAAGGCCTGATATATATATATATATATATATATATTTTTTTTTTTCTAACAGTTTAAGGTCAGCAAATTATTGCCAACCTTTAAATATTAGATGTTAGTATGGGTCAGGGTAACAACATCTGTTTTTGCCATGTCTAGTAACATCTGTCCAATGACATCTGTAAATATAATGAGGTTTAATTACATCTGTTCAACAACATCTAAAATTTCATTGGTGTCTAATAACATCTGTGCAAAAATTAAATGAATATTAAAGATGTAGTTACATTTTTTAAATTATCAAAGTTTTATAACATCTGTACAACTACATCTGTAGATTTTTAGATGAAGTTATTTTAAAATGATTAACTAATAATGTATTATTTTATCCAGATGTAGTTACATATAGAAATTTTTTCAGATGTAACTACATCTGGAGAAAATTATCCAGATGTTATTGGACTTGGAGAAAAATTACCAGATGTAGTTACATCTTTCTGAAGATGTTGTTAGGGGTCGTTGAATTTTCAGATGATATTGGACAGATGTTATTAGAGTAAAAGAAAAATACAGATGATCTTGGACAAAAGTGTACAGATGATATTGGAGTACTCCACAGTTGTTATCGGATAGATATAGTAATCTTTTACCGTCGGTATCAGGTTGGTAAAAAAATTCAACTTAATGCTTTAGACATAAAACGTAGAAACAAGGTCAGCAATTTTTTGCTGATGTCAAACACATTATAGATATTAATTAAAATGTAGAGATATAAAAACATATAGATTAATTAAACTATGTGAATGATTTTTAAATTAACTTAGAGATGGATTAAATAAAATAAAACATTATATGTTAAAGATTAGTTGGTTTGTTGTGAGCTTTATACTTTTTTAATAAAAATACATTTTCATATATAATTGAAGAAGTTATTTTAAAAACGCGTTAAGGGACATTTTTGAAAAAATTGCATTAACTGCTCTTTGTTATAAAAAAATCAAATTTTTAGTCATGTTTATTGAGCTTATTGTTATAAGATTATGTTATAATCTTTAAATTTATGACAATTTTATTTCAGGCTTGAGATATTACACCAGAAAATCTGTTTAAATGTCATTCAGAATTCTATTTTAATACCAACAAAGTGTCACAGGATGCTTCTATCAATGCTTAATATAGTTAGTATTAAAAGAGCCAGAGTGAAACATAATGAGCGAAAAAAGTTAACAACTATTTAATTTATTTAATTAATTGTATTAATAACATTGAGCATTGAGTACTTTTTATGCATTGAAGAATACAAACTACATTTGCCAAACTTTATTTTGTTCAGTATTGTGTAAGTTTACAATTACTTTACTTTTAATTCAGAATAAATTGTATATATATAACATTTGTATACGTTACAGAGTAAAATAATAAAACGCTACTCTGTAATGCCATTGAAGATGTTACTAACTTTAGCGAAGAAGAAAGTTTGTAACTTCATTTATATTTTTTAGCTGTGAATTCTTTTAGTGTCCATTATTTGATGTATAAATATTAAACAAACAATTTTTTCCAGCCTAAACTCGTGTTTTTTCTGTTTTAATTGATTCTCTTTTATTAAATCAAAAAAGCTAGTTTATGAGAAGAGTCATAAACTACCATTTTATACACTTTTGTAGTTACCTATTGGAGTTGTTTTGAAAAAAAATTTTAAATAATTATTTAAACTGAATAATATTAAATAACAATACTATAAAAACAATAGGATAAATATAAGAAATGTGTTTTGCAAGTAGATCATAGAATACATAACACAATATTTATTAAAGAAATAAATTAAGATGAATATAAAGTGTTTTATATATATACATATATATATATATATATATATATATATATATATATATATATATATATATATATATATATATATATATATATATATATATATATATATATATATATATATGTATGTGTATATATATATGTGTATATATATATACACATATATATATATATGTACATATATATATATATATATATATATGTATATATATATATATGTATATATATATATATATATATATATATATATATATATATATCTATATATATATATATATATATATATATATATATATATATATATATATGTATATATATATAAATATCTATATATATATATATATACATATATATTTATATATATATTTTTTTAAATAACTTTGTGTTTTTCATTTTAGTTACAATGACAATTATACTTATACGATAGACGATTATACTAGAGAAAAAATTATACTTCTGCAAGAGCCATAAACTGTATATATATATATATATATATATATATATATATATATATATATATATATATATATATATATATATATATATATATATATATATATATATATATATATATATATATATATATATATATATATATGTATATATATATATATATATATATATATATATATATATATACATATATGTAAGTATATACACAGGTGTACACATATATTTGAAAATTAAAAAAGTATTGGACATACAAATAGAAATTACTGGACTTACTCTTACTAAACTTGTGTTTAGTAAGTGTTTTTGTGTTTACCTTTAAACAAATTATTGAAATCAAAATTGCACAAAAATGCTTTTAGACTGCAAAACAAAAAATTTAAAAGAATTACAATATAAATACAAAAGTTTAATTTAAACAATATTTTCAAATTCATAAAAAAACAGTTATTAATGAGTATAATTTTTTGCTTTACCTTTGTATACATAACATTCCTTGAATTCTGTAAAGCATTCTTTATCCAAATATCTTGTTCTGTTATTAAATCCATATCCATTTGATGTATTACAGCTTGACCATATACTCCATTGCAACAAAGTACCTTCAGCTATATATATTTATATATATATATATATTTATATATATATATATATATATATATATATATATATATATATATATATATATATATATATATATATATATATATATATATATATATATATATAATGTTTGTGGTTCCTTTTGATATATGTATCAAAAAAATATATAAGTTTTTAGAGTGTTCCTATGGTTAATTCCAGCAGTGTGTGTGTGTGTACTAATTAATTACAAATAGAATAGGGTGCAAACAAATTATTATTAAATTACCATGTATTCAAAATTTAAAATATTTACAATTGCATTTTATTTTTAAAGAAAGTTTATTTTAAAGTTTTTAGCCAAGATTTTTTATCTCATATCTGAAATTTTAGAAGATAATCAGCAACAACCAGTAAACTAGCTTGGTTATTTTGTTCAATTCTGAAAGTTTCAATGAAGTCTTGACCAAATTTAACGGCTCATTCTGCACTGTTATTTACAACAAGTAGACCAGTGACATAACTTTTAAATCTAATATAACCAGGAAGTAAATCCCAGTTTGATGAACTGATTTTCAGCCATTCTGCCTCATGTTATGTCATTTTTAATAAATCAAAAAAACAACAACAAAGCTTTCAGGATCAATAAAATCTTTATTTGTTATTTTATTTTTGTTGTTTATAAAAATTTCAGAACTCAGTTTTCCCATCTTATAACCGGCAGGCTTGGCTACTTGAGATATCTTAAAAGCTAACTTATGTAACTGATCTACAGGTAATCATTTATCTGCTAGACATTACCACCTTATATCTAAATACCAATTGTGTTTTTTAAGTGATTTCAGTACAGATTCTGCTGGTTTAAGACTTTAAGAACTTTTAAAAGTTTAAAAACTTTTAAAAGTTTAAGAACTCAAAACATTGTATTGTTTCATTAAAAGCAAGTGCTGTTGCAGAGATAGGAGCTTTAATGAATCATAAACATAAAACGGTGCTATAAATAAAGCTATTTCATGAATCAGCTTTTCCTCTTGCAATGATATTATATTATAACATAAGCTACTGAATTGTGGCTGAAGTTATGTGATCATATGCTAAATAATAAACTCCCTCTTAGTAAGTGACCAGGGCCCTGGCCCCAGCGAAAAATTAAACTTTTTGCAAACCCGGCGCCGGCAAAATTATAACATTTAGCAGGGGTTGATAGCCAGGGCTAGAAAAAAACTATAATATTTAATATATTTTAATTTTATGCTTACATTTACTATTTATTAAATACTGGCATACATCTAAATATTTTCAAACTCTAATTTACTTCCAACAAGATTGCAAGCAACCACTATTAAGTTATGAGTTACTTTAAAACAGAGAATAAGTTAAAATACTAGAAGACGTGCAACTGAAGTCTTAAAAGTTTGTAATTTGTAAAAAAAAGGAAAACATAAAAATGGGTAAGAGTTATAAGTTTTTTTTGATGTTCAAGGAAAAAAGCTGAATAAAAGTTTTTATAGCATGAAGGGACAGATACAGTAAAAGGATGCAACTCGTTGAATAAAAAGTCATACAAGAACGTAATTTGGTTTATTGTTATAGAGATGATCACTTGTTTGAGCATTGACCATGATTGTATTTATAGAAAAAAGAAAGAAATGTAACCTTACAACAATCGAAGAGTGGCTAAAGCTTGACAGATAAAGCAGATCTGATTACATTTACAATGTGCTTATAGACTTTGCCTGAGAGTAAGAGGGTTGTTATTCATCAATATAGGAATGCCAACAATATTGCAACATTTTTTACAGTAAACAAATGAGTTTTCTTGTCTAACAAAAATTGTGGATTTTAAGTCCAGAATTTAAATCTATAAACCACAGCAAGCCTTAGGCTGTTACAGAAGAGAAATCAGATTTAAAATCAACTGCTTGTACTAAGCAATAATAAGTGAAGATTTTTTGTCAAGACAAGAGTATAAAATTGAGTCGTCAGCATATAGAGCCACTTTAGATTTTGTAAAGATCGTTATTATCAATAAGAAACAATACAGGAGCAAAGATAGAACCTTGTGGTATCTTTAAAGTTACTTAAAATAAAGAAGATAGTAGGCCTTCAAGAACAACTTTAATACTGCAGTTAGAAAGAAATAATTTAATCACCTCAAAACCTTTATATAAAGAAACTAATAACAGAGTGAAGACTAATGGTAGCATAGTTAGAGAGGTCAAAGTGTTTATGAGACTTTTGAAAAATCGGAAGCACTTATTTAGCACTTTTTAAAAGTTTGGCAAAAGTTGAAGAGAGTTCTGGAGAACACTTTTTTAAGACTATGATGGAAATCTATTCTGGAGGACAAGCTGTAGAAGTGTTTAATTAAGAATTAACTTTATCATTGGAAGCCAGAGTGATTTGGATGTTTAAGAATTGGTTTATCTGTTTAATTGGCAGGAAGTATGGTCATTATATTCAAGAGTCAAATTAGAGTAAGATTTCTTTGCAAATAACTCTGCTTTATTCTGGGAGAAGTAAAAAGATCAGACCCATGAATTATAGATTAAATGTTAGGCTTACCTTAGTTAATGACACTGTTGAAGACTAACAAAAAGTCTCTAGAACCTAATATCTGAAATAAGATACAAGATTTAGTAAACTGAGACTAACAGAGCTTAACATCAGGCAGGACTATTTTACATTGGCTACTTGCAATAATAAAAAGATATTAGTTCTTAAGAAATATGTTCTTGTGAAAAAGATGAAAAAAATAAGGAAAAAAAGTTAATAAAACAACTGCTCAAGATGGTAAAAAATGTGGAGTAGAATGAGGTTTGACTTAAAATTGAAGAGATGTAATAAAACCTTCCAAACTTTTATTCGATAAGTAATAAAAGTTTCCAAGATGCACTTTATCCATACAAATTATGGATATAAACATATATGTTTGCTACTTATTTAGATGCTGGTATACAATATCTTTTCATTGTTATAAAAACTTTAGTATTTATATAGTGTAGTATTTGCCAAAAGAGAGGATGATCAGATGGATCTGTGGTGTGACTCTTGCAAGACAAGTAAAAGGAGGCATAATCTAAGACAGATTAGAAAAAAATAAAAATATACCGGTATTAAAAGGCTTAAATATCCGTACTTCGGTATTTGGATGGTTGTTTTTTATGTTTTATTAGCAATATTGGTATACTTCATGAAGAAGGTATTAGAAATTCAGTTTCATTAGAAAAAAGTTTTAACTTTCCAAGTGCATCAAAAGCAAGTAATCTCAGCTCAATTTTGGGCATTGTAAACCAGAAGGGACTTTGGAATCAAAGAACTGCTGTTGAAGAACGAGCCCGGGAAATTCTTCACTTTGAGGTTAGCGAAGTTGAGATTGACAGAGGAAAAAATTCTGAGAAATCAATGAAAAAAGACATGTACAAGGCCATTTGTAAACGAATAAAGTATAAGGTTGTCAGGAAACAACCACAACGCGCTGGTAATATAATCAAGTGTCTAAAAAAAGAAATGAGTCTCTTTGAAAATGAAGGCGTGCAAAAAAAATATCTCCAACGAGTTTATGATCTTCTTTTAATAATTTGGCCAACTAGCGTTGAATCTGAAAGAGTATTTTCTGCTGCCGTTATTATTTTAAACAAGTTGTGGTGCAGAATGGATGACAAAACTCTGGATGCTCTTTGTTTTTTAAGTGGTTACTTTCATGGAATAAAAAATAAAGGTTCTACCTAAGAGATCAACAAATTTGCATTCTTTTCAAGTTTTCATGATTCTTAAATTTATTTACTTTGCTTTAAAAATTTAAAATATTTAATACTAGTTTTAATACCGGTATTCCTGTATTAAATTATTATAATACCGAAATACCATTATTCATTTTTTGACCAGTATTGGACACTCTAGGTAGAAGTAAGAAAACTTGCAGAGAGTGCCTTACATATTGTATGAATGAGCTTTAGTTAAGAAAAAAACAATGCTCTAGATTGTTTATATTAGAGAAACAGCTTGAAAGAGGAAGGCTAAAGCCTGATAATGATGATGATGATGATGATGATGATGATGATGATGATGATGATGATGATGATGATGATGATGATGATGATGATGATGATGATGATGATGATGATGATGATGATGATGATGACGATGATGATGATAACGATAATGATGATGAAAATGATGTTTATATATGCATATATATACAAAATGTAACATGAATTTTGAATAAAAAAAATATACTTTAGGATGTATAAATGTTCATGCAGCCCTGGTGAAAAACCTGGCCGTGGCCCCAGCTATATTTTATCAAACCCAGCTCTGGTCCCAGCCCCGGTCAAATATCAACCCTGATTACTTACTACTACCTGTGCCTTAAACTTGCCATGATGTCATTATGATGTAAGCCATCAGAAATCTAAAGCAAAAGTCTTTGCCACCAGACCAAAAAATTACTAATTTTATAAAATATTCATTTCTTGGAAACATTATTTATGCAATTTTGAAGAAATCTCAATGGTTTAGAAGCCTAAATTTTTAAAAAACTTTATAATTAAAATTTATAGTCATATACATTAATCTAATTAGGACAATCAAACCAATCTAATTTTACAAAAAAGTAGTAAAAAAGGTTAAACTATAAATTAAAAAGAACTTTATATAACAAACACCTGATAGGTTTGTCAGTATTAACAAAAGGATTTCTTGCTTTTTGCCAAATTTTCTTTACTTTGTAAAGGACACATGGTAAATATTTTTAGAGACAACCGTCTATTTCAGCACTTTGAGCAGTAAAAAAATCACTCAGTGGGCATGAAACTGTATTAACTAAAGATATTTTTGGAAAAACAGATCTTAGCCTAAAATTTCCGTAATGATAGTATTATGATACATTTTTATTAGTTGGCTATTGTGTGATAGGGGTTGTTTTAATTCTTTTTCCACAAATAAATTTCACGAGATAATTTTTTGCAACTATTGCTTGTTGACATTATTTTTATTTACATCAAAATGAAAAATTTAAATTAATAACCCCCCCCCCTTCACCTCCCAAACATACATAACAGGTATTCAAATGATTAGACTGACCATTACCATCATCTTTTGCAAAAACATAAAACTTTATTTAAAACCAGATATATAAGGCCACAAAAATAACCTTTATTGTATTTTTGAAATATTTGTAAATGACCCTGCCTCATCCATATGAACAAAAATGAAAATTTTTTATATTTACGGACTGCTGGGACCAACCATAGGAGTACCCATTAAAAAATAATTTATATATACTTTTTTGATATATATATCAAAAGAAACCACAAAAATTATTATGGAAATTTTTTAACTGACTTTGGTGTTTTATGGCCCACCCTAATATATATGTATATTAGGATGGGGCATAAAACACCAAAGTCATTAAAAAAAATACCATAATAATTTTTCTGGTTCCTTTTGATATGTGTATTAAAAAAATGTAATTTTTTTTTTATGAGTACCCCTATGGTTGGTCCCAGCAGTCCGAAAATTAGAAAATTTATTATTTTTGTAAATAATAAGGGGGGCAGGGTCACTTCAAAATATATTAAAGATATCTTAAGGGTTATTTTTGTAGCCTGATATATCTATTTTTAGATTATGTTTTGTTTTATTGCAAAAGATGATGAAAATGGTCAGCCCTACCCATTAAAATACATAATGTTTATATTTGGGAGGTAGGGGGGAAAGGGTTAAGTTAAAAAAATCGGTAATTTTTAAAATGTTTATCTTAGTGTAAATAAAAATAATGCAAACAAGCAAAATTTTCGGAAAAATATCTCATCGTGAAGTTTTTCTTGTTGGAAAAAGAATTGGAACAATACCTAATACATAATTGACAACTAAAATAACTGTATTGCAATATTACCATTACAGAGATCTTATGCTAAAAGCTGATTTTCCAAACATTTCCTCAGTTAATATAGCTTCATGTCCTCTTGGTGATTTCTTTACTGCACAATGTGCTGAAATAGGCGGTTGTCTCCAAAAATGTTTACCAATTCCTTTTATTAATACTGACAAGCATATCAGGTTTTTACAAATTCAAAATAATTTTAATTACTAGTTTAATCCAATTTCGAATTTATGTTATATAAGTAGCAATTATAAAGTCATACAATTTTATATATTTATAAAAGTACAAATTTAGTTTTAAAAAAAGAACAGTTTTCAAGAATGCTAGATGAGGTATTTGATGTAAGTCAAAAGAATTGTGAAGGTATTATTATGAAAGATAAAACTAAAGATATAAAAACTAGAAGAGAAGATGCAGATTTTCTTAACAACCAGAAAGGAGCGCGTGTTCAGAAAATGTTAGGTAAAGATAAAATTTCACAGAAATTTGTAAAAAACAAAACAAAAAGAGAAATGAAAATAAGAAATCAAAGAACAAAAGAGTCCCTAAGAAAACAGAAAGAGTTGGTTACTGAGAAATATGAAAACACAACAAAAAATTTTAATACTTTAGATGATAACCAAGATGAAGAGTATCTACAGCCTTCTAGAAAAATCAGAAAATCTAATGTTGTTCCTCTTATCATTCTAAAAAATATAGGAAAAGATTTAGCTCCAACAGCATCACGATATGGAATAAGTTTGACTGCACTGAGTGCAACTCTTGCTTCTCTTATAAATAATAGTTCTGGAACGACAGATGATTTTTCTATTTCTAAACGAAGTAGAAATAGAAAAATCATCTGTCGTTAGTTTTGAGGCAGAAAAAATTAAGCATAAGAAAAAGTACCTGTAATATTAAAGACAACTTTATTACATTGACTAAGGGTAAAAGTCTTAATGTGCATTTTGACTCAACAATTATGTTAGAAATGAAAGAACTTGGTAAAGAAAAAGTTGAAGGAGTAGCTGTACTAATCAGTTCAATAGATCTCTCAGAATCCCAACTTTTGGGTATTTTAATTGTGAAAGATGGCACTGCTGAGTCGCTTGGGAAAGCAATCAAAAAAACTTTATAAGACTGGGAGCTATTTGACTATGTTGATTGTCTTTCCTTTGACACCACAGTTACAAATATTGGTTGGCTAAAAGGAGTCTGTACTCTTATTGAGCAGTGGAGAGGAAAAGCTTTAATTTGGATGGCTTGTCGGCATCACGTTTATGAATTACATATTAAGGTAAATATTGAAAAAATCATATAATATTTTTATATTTATTTATAAATTTTATTATTAATATTTCTTGATGAATTAAATGCTTTATTAACAAAATTTATTTAAGTGATTTAAAATAAATATATTTTAGCACTTTTCAAATGTTCTTACTGGTGGTAAAACAAGTGGACCAAAGACTGAGTTATTTGATAGGCTGAAGGGCAATTGGAAATCGATTCTTGAAAAGAAGATAAATTATGATAACCTGAAGAGATTTGACTCAGAAAAAAAAATTATATCTTTTTTGGAAAAGCAGGTTGGTTTAATTGTCCTATTTAGATTAATGTGTTTAATTATAAGTTTTAATAATAAAGTTTTTTGAAATTTAGGCTTCTGAATCATTAACATTCCTTCAAAATTGCCTAGATAATGATATATTTCCAAGAAATGACTACCAGTATTCTATACAATTAGCAGTTGTATAAAATACCTGGCCTCGCATCATGCCAGGTTTATGGCACAGGGAGTTTATTATTTAACATATGATCTTCTTCAGCCACAATTCAGTAACTTATGTCCTAACATAATATCATTGCAAGAGGGAAAGCTGATTTATGAAATTGCTTCATTTACAGCACTATTTTATGTTCCATGGTTTATTAAAGCTCCTATCCCTGCCATAAAACCTCCTTTAGATCTAAAAGCTATTAATGAAATAATACAATATTCTGAATTCAGTTTCAAACCAGCAGAAGCCGTACTGAAATCACTTAAAAAGCACAATTGGTATTTAAATGAAAGATTTGTGGTTATGGTCTTGCTGATAAATGTTTCCCGTTAGATCAGCTACAAAAATTAGCTCTTAAATTAGCTCAAACAGCGAAGCCCACCAGTTATAAAATGGGGAAACTGAATTCCGAAATTTTTACTGACAATGAAAAAAAAATAACTAAAAAATATTGAAGATTTTATTGGTCCTGAAAGCAGGTTTTTATTTGATTTATTAAAAATGACATTACATGAGACAGAATGGCTTTAAATCAGTTCATCACACTGGGAAAAATTTTCGGGTTACATTAGATTTAAAAATTATGTCACTGGTCTTCTTGTTGTAAATGATGGTGCAGAACGTGGTATTAAACTTGGTCAAGACTTCATTGAAACTTTTAGAAACGAAGATAGCCAAGCTAACTTATTAGTTGTTGCAGATCATCAGGTAAAATTTCAGACAACAGAAAAAAAATCTTGGTTGAAAACTTTAAAATAATCTTTCTTTAAAAAATAAATGCAAATGCAAAAATATTTTTTATTTAAAATATGTAGGAAAATATATATATACGCCCCGCCCCTACCTCTCAAATATAAACATCATGTATTTTAATAGGTGGGGCTGACCATTTCCATCATCTTTTGCAATAAAACAAAACATAATCTAAAAATAGATATATCAGGCTACAAAAATAACCCTTAAGATATCTTTAAAATATTTTTAAGTGACCCTGCCCCCCTTATTATTTACAAAAATTATAAATTTTCTAATTTTTGGACTGCTGGGACCAACCATAGGGGTACTCATAAAAAAAAAATTAAGTTTTTTAATACACATATCAAAAGGAACCAGAAAAATTATTATGGTATTTTTTTTAATGACTTTGGTGTTTTATGCCCCACCCTAATGTATATATTAGATTAATACCCAAATTATATATATACATATATACCCTAATATATACTTATATATCCTAATATATACCTATATATATAATTACCCACATATATACCCTAATATATATGTATATATATAACTTTAAGAAACCAAGAGAAACAGTTCGTCATAACAAAAGCTTGAGTTAACCGGTATTCAACTTATTGGGAATTAATTGTAAATGTGTGTGTGTATGTGTGTGTGTGTGTATATATATATATATATATATATATATATATATATATATATATATATATATATATATATATATGTATGTATATATATATATATATGTATATATATATATATATGTATATATATATATATATATATATATATATATATATATATATATATATATATATATATATATATATATATATATATATATATATATATATATATATATATATATATATATATATATATATATATATATATATATATATATATATATAAACCCTCGGAATTAAGAAAAATGAAGTTGGCAATAATTTGCCAATGATATAAATGTCTTACCATAAAA
Organism: Hydra vulgaris; assembly: GCF_038396675.1. Taxonomy (NCBI): domain Eukaryota; kingdom Metazoa; phylum Cnidaria; class Hydrozoa; order Anthoathecata; family Hydridae; genus Hydra; species Hydra vulgaris. The sequence goes on along the minus strand of NC_088924.1, from coordinate 18,988,847 downwards.
CATAGAAACGATATATATATATATGTTAACCTAATGTTGACCTAACTGCTGACCTCAAACACTTTTAGGTCAGCAGTTAGGTCAGCATTGTTGAATGCTGATCCTAATTCCGAGGGTTGATATATTAATACATACATATATATATATATATATATATATATATATATATATATATATATATATATATATATATATATATATATATATATATATATATATATATATAATATACATATATATATATATATATATATATATATATATATATATATATATATATATATATATATATATATATATATATATATATATATATTATATATATATATATATATATATATATATATATATATATAGGCCATTCCCCAAGATTGACAGTCGTAACATTTGATATTCTTTAAGCTATTAAAAATGAAGCAATAATGGACATGACTTGAAACTTTCCAGAAATGTGAAATATATCTTATAATTTAGTATTAAAAAGTAACAGCATTAAATTATTAAGTAAATTATTAAAAAGTAACAGCAGAATTCTTAAACTTTTTAAATTAAAAAGTAACAGCAGAAGTCTTGAACTTTTTTCAAAAGTTAACTCTAGTAGCGTGATGGTTGTAACATTTACTTTTTACCACCTCTGAACAAAATAACTTTGTCAGACTTAATGCAGCATTTTGGTGTATGTTTTAAGCACATATTTGATATTATTGAATGCTGAGTTTTATAGTTCTTTGAAGTTTTACGAGCATTTTTATGATATTTTTGTGATGGTTATAAGTGTGACGGTGGTAAAAAAAAATCCAATATTAAAAAGCTACAAATAAAATGACACTATCATTGATATAAGATAAAAAATTATAAATGATTATTAAAAGCCATGTAAATTATGTTAACAAAAGTCACTATAACATTATCGAAGTTTAATTATGGTTTTGCCATACAATTTTCAACGCTTTACAACAGGACTGTAATTAAATGTTGAAACACATTTATATACCCTTTCCACATTTAAAACCATGTTATAGTATGATAAAATGGTTTTTTTAATAACTTTTTTGCTTCAAAGTATTTTTAAATAATTAAAAAAAAAAGTTGTGGAGTTAGTGCGTTTTCTTAACTTTTTCACCTCTTTTTTTTTCATTTTCCTCGCAGGGTTGTTTATTTATATATATATATATATATATATATATATATATATATATATATATATATATATATATATATAGTTCTATAGTTTGTTGGCTTTAGGAAGAGCGGAAGGAAAAAAGTGATTCTTACGCCAACACATACGTCACTTTTAATTACTTTTGACTTTCGTCCAACATTTCCGTGTTGGACGAAAGTAAAAACCATTAATTTAATTACAAATTAATCGTTTTTTAAAAAAACCACAAAAACGCAAATTTAATTGACCAGAATGTTTTTAAAAACATTCTGAATGTTTTTATAACATTTTGAATGTTTTTAACAATATAAACAATGTTTTTATTTTTATTTTTTTTAATAAAATGTTTTTATTTTTATTTTTTTTAATAAAATGTTTTTATTTTTATTTTTTTTACTGTAAATCATGCGCGGAGTGTTGCTACATCGACTATCTTATAGCCTGACTCGCAAGGGAGTGCTGCTACATCGACTGACAAATAGCCTGACTCGCAAGGGAGTGCTGCTACATCGACTGACAAATAGCCTGACTCGCAAGGGAGTGCTGCTACATCGACTGACAAATAGCCTGACCCGCAAGGGAGTGCTGCTACATCGACTGAGGGTTTGGTTGGGGCAGGCAGTCTATCATTATTAAAAAAAAAAAATTCCGGTCTTGCATTTTAATTTTTACTTTTTGTCAACAAAATATCGAAAAAACTTTCGGACAACATCTAAGGGTTCTATATATATATATATATATATATATATATATATATATATATATATATATATATTTATATATATATTTATATATATATATATATATATATATATATATGTATATATATATATATAATATATATAATATATATATACACCACTACCACATTATATATGTATATAATGTGGTAGTGGTGTAGTGGTAGAGTGCTTGGTTCATAAGCAAGAGGTTCTGAGTTCTATCTCCAACCACCTCCCTGGTAGTACTGTGCTCAATACGGTAGTAGCCTGACTCGCAACGGAGTGCTGCTATATTGACTGACAAATAGCCTGACTCGCAACGGAGTGCTGCTGCATCTACTATCTTTTAGCCTGACTCGCAAGGGAGTGCTGCTACATCAACTGAAGGTTTGGTTGGGGCAGGCAGTCTATCAATTAATAAAAAAAAAATTCCAGTCTTGCATTTTAATTTTTACTTTTTGTCAACAAAATACAGAAAAAACTTTCTGACAACATATAAGAGTTCTATATATATATATATATATATATATATATACACAATTATTTGTTTTAAAAGTGATAAAGAAATATAGTAGTGGTCTTAATTTATGACAATATCTATAACATCTAGTTTAACTTATTATAATATATTAAGTAAACAAAAAATAAAAATAAAACAGCTAAAATTTTGAATAAGCAAGTTAAAGTGTCAACAAAATAAATAATGTTAGTTTACAGTCTACAAAAATAAATTTACAAATAACAATAACTATACCCTTATAATAAACTAAAACTCTGCACAATGTGTTTAAAACAATCAAATAAGAACATACTTGATATAATTGCTTGATTGTTGACAACAAAAACGTTTTTTATTGAGCCATTTTGAGAAACATTCCATGGATTTGAAGCATATAATACAACATTTTTAAAACTTCGAACTTGTGTGTTTATTTCAGATACAAAATATGTGTCGTTTACTTTGATTTTATATACATAACTTCCATTAATGAAAACTTGACTGATCTCAATTTTCGACCATTGATTTAGTGCAAGTGCAAAATCAGTGCGAAATATGAAATTGGTACCATTATTTAAGGCTGAAATTAGAAGAACTCCAAGATCGTCAAGCCAAACTCCAGGATAACCAGTTGTAACATCATCAATGATAAAATGAATAACACTGCTTAAGTTGCTGTTAAATGAATAAGGAATGAAATCAAATGAAACTAAAAATTCTGGATTTAGTATTGGCATTTCAGTGATATTTTTTCCTTTCTCCAAAGGAGTTGGGATGTCCTCTATTACATTGTTAATCATTTGACATGCATCTAAATATATTTATACATTTTTTATACTTACCTTTTCACCACTTTATTGTTATTATTATTATTATTACTATTATTATTGTTATTATTATTATTGCTATTATCATTATTATTATTATTATTGTTGTTGTTGTTGTTGTTGTTGTTGTTGTTGTTGTTATTATTATTGTTATTACTACAGCCCTCAGAATTAGGAAAAATAAGGCCAGCAATAATTTGCAGACCTTAATCTGTGTGAGTCGGCATCAGGTTGGCAGAAAAAATGTGAAACAATAGGTTTGACCATAAACATAGAAATGAGGTCAGTGATTTTTTGCCGAACCCAGACACTTCTAGCTCGACAGTTAGATTGGAATTGCTGAATGTTGACTCTAATTCCGAGGGTTGTTATTATTATCATTATTATTATTTTCATTAGTATAAGTATTTATACATCTATAGAAAACTGCATTTAATAAAAATCCTAATAAAAAAAATGATAAAACCTATAATGATAAAAATTATATATATATAAAACAAAAATTGTTAAATATAAACAATAGATCTTTTAAAAAAATTTTCATTATGTAGAAAGTAAAAATAACTTCTTTAATTAAAAACTAATAAAAAATCATTTAGTTCCTTTAAAGTGAATATAATGAACGTTTGTAAGAATTGATGACAAATGAATATAATGTAATTTATTTTAAAAATGTTTTTTACCAAAATATTGTTAATGAAACAGCTCTCTTAGACAACTAATGAATTTTAAAGTTACACATAGTTGCTCCACTAAATGTGCATATTCATCAGGGTTAGGATCAAATAAATTTGACCAAATACAAATACAATAACATTAATTTTAGATTTCTATATACAAATTTAACCACAAATATATGCATTCAGCTTTTTCCAAATACAAATTATTTCTATTTTATGTCAAGAAAAAATACAATTTTTTTTTTATCTTTTTAAAACAAATCTTTATTTATTACTTTAATCTTTAATTAGCGATTGTTTAAATAATAAATATGTTTTTATTTTTGAGGGAAAACCTGATTTTCTTGTTAAATATAGTAAAATTTATTATTACTATATTTAACAATAAAAATGTTTCTTTAATAATTTTTTATTGTTTTAAATAATCATTTTATTTTTAATTGAATTTTTGATTTTGATTAATTCAATAGAAGTATATAAAAAACAACTATTGAAACTATTTAACAAACAATTAAAGAACTTGTAAGACAATATTGATAAAATGGTATACTAAATAGAAAAACAAAAACAGGTCTTTTAACAAATATCACTTAAAACAAATTTTAAAATTGTTTCAGTATTAAAAATGAAAAATATTATTTGTTAAAAAAAAACAAAAACAAGTTTTATGTTTTTTTCCAAAAAAAAACACCTGCCAACCTAGTTTATGGGACTACAAATACATTTCAATCAAATACAAAAACAAATATTTAAAAATAATAATAAAGTACAATACAAATATTCTTACCAAATACAAATACAAGTATGTATTTAAATTCAACCCTGATAGTCTCTCTAAAGGGTTAAAACTCTAAAGGGTTTTTATGAGAACCACAAAAAACAATAAACTTGGTCTTTACAGACTTTGAGTTGCACAAGAAAGGAGAAAACCATTGGATAGAGTAAAGCATGATTAAAATTAAAAAAAAGGACTAAATACAATATAAATACAAATACAACAATATAGCCTTTTATTACCAATTATAAATACAAATATGCATTTATATTTTCATGCCTGTCTGAATACAGTAGATTGGAAATGCAACTTTGGGCAAAGTAATAATTAGCCTAAATACTAAATAAAATCACAAAAGAAACTTCAGTCAGCCTTAAGATAGTTGTAAATATGAGTCTGACAAAAAGGTAGACTTAGGTAAACATTACATGATAGCATGGTCCAAACCCATGGAGAAACTAGGAGAATGAGCACAATCTAAGGTCAGAAATGAGACTCAAATCAAGGAGTGAAAGTAACTAAGTAGTTTGTATGGAGAAGTTAAACTATCCAACTGATTAGTTTTTCTGGAGAAGTTTAATCTATCCAAATCAGAGATTGTAAAAAATAAATGTTGTGAGCTTTAGCACCAACAAGTTCAGTAGATAAGATCAATAGTACTAGAGTTAAGTAATTCAGTGTGATGATAGTGAAAGTCATTGATAACAACATTATTAGTAGATAGATAAAAGTTTTATTTTACCAGAAACAAACTTGAAAAGAGTGCAGTCTTGAGAAATAAAAAAAAAAGAAAGAAAAAAGTAATTGGGTAAAGAAGTGCTAAACATATGATAAAATAGTCAGAAAGGATTCATCTGATTTCACAAGTGGTGAATTGATATGTACGTATATGCTCAGGCTAACCAATTGAAGTCTTTGTAAACCAAATTATACCAGCAATTAACACTCACATCTAAAGAAAAAAACTGTTTAATTTAAATTAGTCTCACAAAAAACAACTAGGTGAACTTTGAAACAGATAAAATTAAACAGATGAAAGGTTACTTTGAAGACCACAGATAATTAAAAAAGATGAAAAAAACATCATTAACCAAGATTTAAACAGAAACATGTTATTGATGTTTTTTTGTTTAATACTTTTGGGTTATTATGATTTAAATAATTAGAGAAACATAAATAAATCATAATTTATAATCATAAATTAAGATTGAGAAAGACTCAGAACTTTTAATTTAAGCTAGATGTTGTTAACTTTTTATTTCAATGTAAATTATTTGGATTTATGAAAAAATAAACAAAAAATCTAATGTTAAAAATTTTTATTATTAATTTATAGAAACAGTGTTTTAGCTTATAATGTTTAGCTTATGATGTTATAGTTTATGAGGTATCTAATATTTATAAAATAGAAACTAATCCTAATTATTTTGAAGTACTGAAGAGTAATTTAAAACTTTTAACTAACTTTTCAAAGTTGAAGTATTATTATTTTTAAGTTTTTGAAAGTTAAAGTAAGAATAGTGATCTTAATTTGCCTCAGAATCATTAAACCGATTTTTATAAATTCATTAGATGCTAATTAGTTGCATGGCAATTATCAAGGAGGCACAAGAAAATAAAGCCAAGAAAATCCAGCATTCATCATCTTAGGCAAGAAATAATGCAACATAGATTTACATCTATGCGAGCCTATCAAATGAAGAAAGCGTGCTACAAGACAGGATGATACATTATGTAAGTATATATTTAATTATTGTTACAAAGCTATTTGAATACTGTTTAAAAAAACTTTTTGTTTTGTTTTTTTATGTTTAAAAGACTTTTTTTTTTTATCCTAAAGATTTATATTTGCAATAATCCAAAAAAGGTTTATTTTTACTTTTGTCTTTAGTAACCTAATTTTTATGTTTAACATAAAAAAATAATAAAATAATTTTTATGTTTAACATAAAAAAATAATAAAATAATTTTTATGTTTAACATAAAAAAATAATAAAATAATTTTTATGTTTAACATAAAAAAATAATAAAATAAATTTTATGTTTAACATAAGAATGTTTAAAAATAATAAAATAAGGATTTTTTTTTACCTTTATATATGTAACATTCTATTACATAAGTTAAAACTTCAACAAAACTCCAAATTGAACTTTCTGATGCATTGAAATTTCTTGTTCTGTTCATAAATCCATATCCGTTGGAAGTATTGCAGCTTGACCAATCACTCCACTGATTAAGCCAAGAAGCTAAAAAATAAATTCAAGTAATACTCTGGTCAATACCCATCACATAACTAAAAGTACTAAATTTTGTTTCTTTGAGCAGGAGACTTGATCATCAAAATTTGTGATTAGGAGTTATAGAGTTGAAAGTTATAACAACCATTTATGATTTATCAAAATAATAATCATGGAAACAATATTAACATGAAAATATTACCAATAAGAATTTGGAAAACATCATATTTCATCGAGATTTAGTCTCAATAAAAGAAAAAACACAAAAAACGAAAAAAAAAAGTTTTTTTTAAAAGTACTTTTACTGATTTTTTAATAATAAATATTTTAATTATGCATATATTTATGCATAATTAAGTTAAATTTCTTAAAAACTTATTGATGGCTTTAAGATTTTTTCTTTCTCCTCCTAAATGATTGCGTAAGTATAAGAAACATAGCATCCATTTGCATTTTGTTGAGTTGTCCTCAAACTTCCTACCTTAGTTTTTGGGTTCACATTTACTAAGTTAAATTTTTGTCAACTGTCAAATTTTGTTATTTCTATGTTTAACCTTTTGACTCACTCAAATTTTTTGATCCTATTTTGTTTTTCATTTACTTTTTATGATGCCCAATGGTGGATTGGGCATCATTAAAATATTTAAGGTGTTGTTTCATTCTTGTTAGTACTTTCAATTTAATTTCACAAGTATAACTTTGTTTACACTCACATCCTATGAGGTATACACAGAAACACCTATTTAGAGTAGAGATGACATGAATAGTTATTTTGCAGAATACCAAATATTTGGATTGATTCTCTGCTGAATAGCTGAATATTCGGTGACCGAATATCCGGTAACACATAGAAAATTTCCTCCATTCAATTCTCTCTAAACTATTTAATAAGTGCTTGACTGAACCTTGTTTTCCGAATTCTTGTGGTTCCAATTTTTAAAATCTCTGGTGAATATTCTGACCCCTCCAACTATCGTCCGATCAATGTTTTAGCTGTTATTAGCAAGGTCTTTAAATCTTTGATTAACAAGTTTCTCACATCCCATCTTGAGTCAAATAACTTACTGTCAGATAATACGGTTTTCAATCTTCTTGTTCTAAGGCTGATTTGCTAACTGCTGTGATTGAAAGATTTTATTGTGCATTAGATAAAGGCAGCGAGGTTAGCTAATGCTCTTGATTTATTTAAAGCTTTCAATAAAGTTTGGCATTATGGTCTTTTTTATAAGCTAGCTTCATATGGTGTATCTGGGAAAGCTTTTGAGATAATCAAATCATTTCTTTCTAACCGCTTTGTCAAAGTTATCCTCAAAGACCAACACTCTTTTTCATTTCCAGTAAATTCTGGGGTACCTCAAGGTTCTATCATTGGTCCTGTTTTGTTTCTTATCTAAATCAATGATTTTCTTGACAACCTTACATTTACAGTGACTCTTTTTGCTAATGACTCAACTTTATACTCCTGTGTTGACAAAAAGTTTTCTCTTTTCAATCACTTAGAACAGGCAATTACTTTTCAATTACTTCTGTAACAGATTAAGGCTCAAAGTGGCTTGTAAACTTTAACTTTAACAAAACTCAGTTATTTACTGCAAATAACAATACTGTCAACATTTGTTAGCTAAGCTAAGATTTTGCACAGTGCAGAACAATTGGTTGCTTTCATAATCAAGGAAAAAATAAATAAATTCTGGTGATCGATTTTATATAGCAACTTGTTCATTCTAAAAACAAAGGAGACAGATGAAATCTAGCAAATTTCTTTTGAAACATTTAAGCAAATTAAAATAAATCTTGATCTTTAAATAGAGGATCTAGAAAACTGATTTATACTGTTAACAAGGCTACTAGAAAGAGAATTGTACAGCCAGGAGTGACTTTTAGGGAAACAATATTTACAGCCAATTGGTAAGTTAGCATCTGTTATTGTCAAAATATTATCTCACACCTGATTCTATTCACTACCTCTATAAACCTCTTATTCGCCCCTGTATGGAATGTTGTATGCTTTCCCAGGAAGGGCATGCAGTCGCACGCCTTGTTCATCCATGTTTAAAGTAGTTTTTTTAGACAAACTGACAACAGCAGTTTGCATTTTTTAACTCATGAAGCGTTTTATTAATTAGCTGCAAAAAGCTAAACTTAACTACTGAGAAAAAAAAAAACAATCCAGAAAAAATGGAAACAAAATTGTAACAGTATATTAAGTTTTAATTAATTAAACTAGAAAATATAATTTAAATCAATTAAAACAAAAAAATTTGAAAAAAGATTATTTAATAAAATTTTCAGAATGGTTGTTACTTTTAGCTACCAAATTTGACACAACTTGATGGAAAAAATATTATTTTTTATAAAAATTTAATAACAATTGAAAATTTTGATATGCAATTTATTCACGATTTTATCAGTCTGTATAATTAAGAAACTAATTTGCTATGTACCCTAGAACTATGAGAAATGGTGTTTTTTTTTTCTTCTTATGTTTACTCATTTTGGCTCATTTTGATTCATTATGTTGATTCATTTCTTATGTTTATTCATTTTGATATTTTTATTCATGTTTATTAATGATTTGCTATATTTGAAGTCTCAATACTTATATAATAGGAAAATAAGAAAATAAATTGTTATTTATTTGTATAATATATTATTTGAAGAATAAATTTTGTAATGACAGAATAAATTAAATAAACGAATAACATGGTTTCTTTATAAATGCATTTGCTGCATTTGATGCATATCTGAAATTGTTTTTTTCCAACATTAATACAAATTACACGAGGGCATTTTTGAAAAATCATGCACGGAACATTGCATCTGTTGCATTAATTATTTTGAAAATAATGCAATTTGTAATCTCTGACTTTTAAATGGCATCTATGTAAATATTACCTATACAAAGTATGGTAGCTATGGGTTGCTTCATTATGGAATAAATTAATATTTTAATCGAGTCACAGACAGAACAGAAAAAGCAACAGCAAAAAAATTAATAAATGAACCTTATTTTCTCTGAAAATGTACCAGTGGCGGGTGCTTTTTTTTTAAATAGGTAATTGTACAAGCATTCTTAAAGATTATCTTTGTTGCACAATAGTAGTTTAAACTAAAATCACACACAGACAAAAAAAAAGTAACGAACAGAACATGCAAACATTAGTCATTTTTGGATTGTATATTTGGAAATAAATTGATAGTGACTATCATAAAAATATATATATATCAATACTAATCATTTTAAGTACACCTTTAATTAAAAAACAATATTTTAATTTTATTTAAAAATGAATAATGTATTATTTAGTTAATATATTGTATTAAAGATAAGAAAGATATAATATCAAATGTTTAACAATAAATTTAGTTGTAACACTTCGGCCCGATAATAGCGTGTCCAGGGTTATCAAAGTATGGTTACGGTATAAACAAAATTTTCCAAACTGCGACAATATCGTTTTCCAGATTTTACTATTGTTCAAACCATTTTTTTTATTTTTCCACCTATGCCATCAACTGCCCCATTTTTATGTGATGCTGGAAAAAATGACCAACGAATCTCAACAAGCTCAGATGATAATTTGTAATTATTCATGGCTGTCATAACATATGAATTTTTGAATTGTGATGAAGGACTATCTGTGAAAAAGTGTAATTTACAAATATTTTGATAATGACTTAATAATTGCTTGATAATGAACAAGATGGCATATTTCTCTTGAAAACAATGAAATACAACAGCGTAGGAATGTTTATTGCTCTTACTTTAAATTGCAGCAGTGAGTACTGTTAGTTGCTGATGAACCCAGTGAGCAGATTGAATTTCACTTTGCTTCATTATGGTGTAATTTTCACTGAAATCTGATTTTAGAAGAATTAAAAATATGGATGAATGGTTAGTTTATAAATGTAACAAAAATACAAAATCATTAAATTGTGTTATTGTACTATTGTACTATTGTACATTCCATCTCAAATCAACCCAAAAAAAAAAATTTTTTTGACACTATGTCATCTCGGATTTTGATGATTTATATAATACAAGCTTAAATAAATGAAAGAAAAATTCACTCCAAATGTTTATGGTTTCAGAGCCTTTATGGTTTCAGAGATATCAATACCCAGTTCCAACCTCTTTTTTGATATTTTTTTCAGCGCCATTTATTTTTTAAGCTAATCGCATAACACAGCTAGCTTAAACTTAAGAAATTCTTTTTCAATAGCAGTGAAAACTTGTACCTAACTATTTTTTAGAGAGAAGAACTCAAAATTGGTTTCTAAAACACTAAAAAATAAAAGCTTTTATATTAAAATTTAATTTCAAAATGGCGTAATATTTTTTTATGTTTTTTGACACTCCCTATAAAAAAATGTTTATCTTGAAATGCTTAAAAGGTATGATTCTGAAATTTTTTTCTAACGTTCTATTTGTAACAAATGCCATAATGCAAAAAAACTGCAAGGGTATTCTTTTTTAAATCAGATTTATTTGCATTTAAAGTTTTATAATTTTTGTGTTACTTATTGGAATGAAATTGTGATAGCTGCGAGTGTCTTGTAATGTTTTTGCAGTTGCATATCTTTGCTCCATTTTACTTCGGATTATATTGTTTGACTCCTTAATTGTGTAACAAAAACTAATGCCTATAATTTCACTATGGCAAAAAGTAAAACATTGCAAATGCTGTAAGTATATGATTTGTTGTTGTTCGATGAAGGTTAGCAAATGAAGTTAGTTTTTTTAAAGTCCCACCAATACCATCACAGGGTGATTTACCATGACTTTTTGCAAAAAAAGACCATGTACATTTTATAGCAAGATCTTGTTCATGGTGGCTTATTTTTATGAAGTGTTAGCAGTTTATGTACTGACCAGCACTAGGGTTTGGGAAAACCCGGCTTTTTTAGACCTGATAAGTTCAAGCTGATTCGGGTCTAAAACGTCTTTTTAACTTGCAATTTTAACAATAGCATGAAAGAACTTTTTGTTCTCACGCCGATTTAAAAAAATGGATTTGGTATATGTTACAGTAAATAAAACAACTTTTAGCCGCCTTCAACATCTAATTTAAATATATTATTCTATACTTTTATTTTGATGTTAAACTACCAAATAAGTTTTACTTTTTAAAAATATTGTATTATTTTTAAAAATAACTCAATATTTTTAAAAAGTAACATCAATATAACACTTTTGAATTCTTCGGCATAATGCGGCTGTAAAAAATGTCACATTTAAATTATGATATTTCACTTTTTTCCTAAAACGGAGAAATTAATCAACTCTTAAATTAATAAATGAAAAGTGTTTTTTTTTAAAGTTTTTTTAAATACAGGCTAAAAGAATTAACTTATTAACTTCAATCTTTCTAATCAAAAGTTTTTATATTAGCAAATGCTTTCAAAACAATTGCTAATATAAAAACATTTAATTAGAAAAAAATTTAAGTTATGAAGTTAGTGTGTACATACATGGAAACATACATAAACTTGAATGTTCTCAAAACATCTAAAAAGCTGTGATCAAGTTTAAGTTTCAAGCTAGATAGGTCAGGAATTCACAAACCCTACTACTGTAGGGTTTTCTAGAAAAAGAAGGGATACAAGGCGACGACGTGCCGCTGCATATGAAACAAGGCTGAACAGTCAAATCATGAGACTTGCTGAATCTTAAATCCGGTATCAAATCTGGGTATTTTCCCATGGGCTAGTTGAGTCCAGGTACTCGGAACCAAAAAACAATAGCCAGCACACCCATCTGAAAAGTAAAAAACAGTTTCAATTTGATGAGAAATATTGCTTTTAATATATTTGTTAACTTCATCACATCATATAACATATCTACATCATGCAGCAAATCATCTGAGATAAAACATAATGAATCACATTTAACGACATTGTTTACTTTATAATAAACTAGTATTGGATGCAATGTTGCTTGAATTTTGCTCCAGTGAAAAATTTGTACTTCATCTTGTACAACAAACTCATAATTTTCTGAGAAATCACAAAGGTCAATGACCTCAGTACTACTTAACATATTTTAATTTTCTTAAAAAAGCAGTTTGACTTTTTGCAATGTAAGAATGAACAGTAAGTTTTTGTAACTTGTTTACAAAACTTGGAAAAACATACAATGGAAAAATTTACACAATGGAAAGAGAAGAAAAGGAATTAAAACTTGTTTTAATCCCTTTTCTTCTTTTTCCATTGTGTAAATTAAATCACAGCAAGTTATGTGAATTGCGGAGTAATGTTTTAGGTAAACATATTCATGGTGTAAGCAAACCGTTGTATTTTCATTAATTTCAATGCCAGAGCAACTAAATATTAAGTCTTTTTCTACATTATTGAGACTTGAAATTTTCTTGATATTATTGGATTTCGCATATGTTTGTTTGTGACAAATTTCTTTATTTGTTATTTAAATTGAACACCTTTATCATTGATATTTTTATATCATTTTTTAGTTCTGTAAGAAATAAATTTAAAATAATTATTATTTAAAGATTCGTAAATATAAAATCCTTCATTAAATGATTTAAATTAAAGATTGTATAAGGATAAAATAATTATGATAAAGAAAAATTGTTTGTTGGAATCGTCACCAAATGAGTTTATTACATTAGAAACTTATTTATCAAACTTTACCAATCCACAGTTCGCTTTACATTCCATAAACAAGCAAGATTGGTTGTTTTAATTACACTCAGATCTGTCAACTATGCCTGACATAATATTAAATATTTTTTTAAGGTAAATAACGTGGGAAGATCATTTACTAGCTTGACGTAGAATGGCCGCAGATCGTAAAACTTAACATGCTTCTCCTATGGTCATCAGCATGTGAAAAATTTGTTTCTAAAAGAAAACAAAAATTGTTTACAAAAACTGAAAACCATATTAAATAAAATGTGATTCCTACATATCAACGATGTGTCATACGTTCTCTTTTGTTTTCTTATTAATAGCAACATCTGTGCATCATGGAGTCATTCTACTGATATTTTCTCAGAAATAAAAATCAAGAACTTTGCAATCTTTTGTTTGAATTGGCAGGTAATGCTGTATTAATTTTTTCGCAGAGTTTTGAGAAGTCCCTTTCCAAAACTCTGCATAAATCAAAAGGACTGTTCAATATCAGATGTAGATTGGTTCACCTCTCCCTTTTGCTTCTTTTGTGATCTTTTCAACGTATTTCCTCCTTTTCCTTGCAGCTCATGTTAGCTCTTTTATTTTTCATTTGATTAGTTTCAGCAATCCGATATTCTGGATGTTTTTTTCTAAAATTTTTCTAAACTATCGAATGCTTAACTTTGTTCAAATTTAATTCCAAATACTTTTAAGCAACTATTTTCACTATAACTAAATTATACTTAAGCTAATTAATCCGCAAATATGCAATTCAAACATTATAAAGCTAAAGAACCTAATTATCACGTACAGATGAATATTTGCCTGTGCGTGATAAAACAATGCTAAAATGTCATAGAATAAAAAAATACTTTTGCCATTCAATTCAGTAACCTAAAAATACTTAAAGTAAAAAAAAAATCACTTTCATTGAAACTTTTTAACACTTCTTTTTCCAAATAACTAGATCTTTTAAATCACGCATGGAAACTCAAAATGCTGTTCAATTTTGGCATAAAATTTAAGATACTTAGTTGCAATATATGATATAAAAATATATGATAATAAATCATTATCTTTAAGAATCAAAAAATCTGGGCCATAAAATCAACTTTAAACATCATAATCACATGTAATAAGAATTTTTGTTTTTTGTCTTGAAAAATTTTTTTATTTATTACAAAGTTTTAATAATTAAAACATAGAGAAAAACTTGTCTTCTATAATTTTTCTTTTGGATCAAAATATCACCTATCTTCTTATAAATTCCATCTTCCAAATTAAAAAAATATTTGTTTTTAAATTTCATTTTTTATGACTCACTGGAATGAAAATGCTCAAGAGAAAATAAACGGTTGCTCTGTTTGAAAATTTTTTTAAAAACTTAAAAAGATGTTTTAAATAGGCTCCTAAAAATTTCATTAAAAAGTTCAAATTAACAATGCACTAGCATACAAGCTTTTGGTCAATAACAAAAGTTCATCAAGAAATAAACTATTGGGTTTAAATTAGTGCTATTAATGACTTCAACTAAATCAACTAGTCGTAAGTCGAAATTAGTCGAAAAAACTAATGGTTGATTTTATCATTTATGGACTTCCTACTAACCAACTAAAAGTTGATTTAGTCAAGTCAAAATCTCAAAATCCTTATATCTTTTTGATTTAACTTTTCAAGCTTTAATTTTTGTTTGTTCATTTCATACCAATAACATATACTATTATAACTATAACCTAGTTTTTTGTTAAGTCTCTTAAAGTTTGATCTAATTCATTGCATTATGTTCATTAGCATTATTTATGCCTACTTAAACATTTGGTTATGTATTTAATTAATTTTTTTTTCTTTTGTTTACTTGATACATATGATTTTATTTCATAAAAGGCCTATCCAAGCTGGCTAAGGGCCCTGGAGCAGAATTAAGTAGTGAAACTCCAAGATCTAAATGTCTTCTACACAAACACATTGTAAATATGATTGTATAGACGTTTTGGCAAATTTAGCAAGTGTATAAACTTTAAATCATTGGAGTCA
Source organism: Hydra vulgaris (assembly GCF_038396675.1). NCBI lineage: Eukaryota > Metazoa > Cnidaria > Hydrozoa > Anthoathecata > Hydridae > Hydra > Hydra vulgaris. The sequence goes on along the minus strand of NC_088924.1, from coordinate 18,973,277 downwards.
TGAAAGTCTAATAACCTGACTAAAAAAAGTCGCGAAAAAGTTGTATATTAAAAAATATTTTTATTTTCGTTTTATTCCTATCTGCTTTTTTCCTCAACTTGTATCAATTTTGGTAGTGGAAAAGAACAAACACCCTAAAATATTTAGGTATATTAATTTTTTGACAGCATTTTTTTTTTAATATTAAATTTTATTTAGCTTATTTTATCTACATTTTCCTCTTCGTTTCCTTTCTTCGAGTATTGCAGTTTTATTCCCTCTAGTTTCTTATAGCTTTATATTGCTGCAAATTCTTAAAACGCTTACTATATAAAAACATGGTCAAGTTTTCTAAAAAAAATTACTTTTGGACGAACAAGGCCGCATGGGCTTCCTGGGAAGGCTTGCTGTTATTATATTTGGGCTGGTTCTTCTAATGATGCTCTTTCAATTCTAGATAAGGTCTGAAAATGGGTTCTAAACAGTTGGACCTGCTCTATCTACCAAATTTAAACTTCTATCCCATCGTTGCAAAGTTGCATCTTTTTCTCTTTTCTACAAATATCATGGGCACTGTTTAAACGAGCTATTATCTATAGTTCCATCGACCAAAACTCATTCTCACTTGATTCGTCATTCAGCAAAGTCTCATCTTTTTACTGTATTTGTCCTTGCGTGCTCTAAAAATTTTTATTTGTCTAGCTTATTTTCCCACACTTTAATCCTTTGGAACTCTCTTCCATCTTCATGTTTCCCTGACTCATACAACCTACAACTTTTCTAGGCTTATGTCAACTGTTTCTTTGCTCTTTAACTCAATTCTTTGTTTTCTAGAAACTCCCAACTTAATAGTGGCTACTTGCAGCCTTGTTGGTAGTAAAATTAATTAAAAAATTATGTATAAAGATGTATACCAAATGTCAATTTTGAAATCAATAATAATTACAGAGGACTTAATAATAAAACCATATTGGTACATTCAAATTATCGACAGCAATATATGTTTAGGTCATGGCTTAGGGCATAAATGTTGTTAAACAACTGCAGTAAAAAACCTTATATCATTGGTCTCAGAACAAGGTCTGCACAGTGCAGAACAATTGGCTGCTTTCATAATCAAGGAAAATTATAAAACCAATAAATTCAGGTGATCAATTTTATATAGCCACCTGACAACCTTTGATGATAAAAATTGGTCATACTAAAAAAAAAGGGAGACAGAAGAAATTTAGCAATTTTTTTTTGAAACATTTAAGCAAATTCAAATAAATCTTGATCTTTAAATAGATGATTTAAAAAAACTGATTTCTTCTCTTAACAAGGCTACTGGAAAGAGAATTGTACAGTCTATCAGATCTTGAACTCTTGAATTATAGTGTTTAGTCCATGAAATTTGAAGTAAATGATAAAAATGTTGATAGATACCTGGTCTTTTTAAAAGATTCTTCTGATTTTGTTATGAACATTATAAGTGAGAAAGTATTAAATCTTTTTACTACTATAGTACAAGTACCAATTGATGGTGGAGGCAGTTCATTGTAAGTATGTGTTTATATCTTTGATCAAGATGAACTTAAAGTTAACAGTATTAATAAAAAGATCTGAAATATAAACACACGGGATCAGGTGATATATGGGGTCTGGTGTGCATATATATATACACTTAATGCTATAGCTGAAGATTTTTCAAAGGTATATTAGAATATAAAATTTTAGATTATCTCCAGCTACACTACACTGGATTTTACATACACTAGATTCACTAGATTTTTTTATTACATGGGATTTAAAGTTGCTAACATGATTATGGTGAAATTCATGCGAGTTTATATTTTGAAAGTAAAAAGACTGTAAATTTTTTTTTCTATTTTTTCTTAAACATCTTTGCTTCCAACAAGGCTGCAAGCAACCACTAATTAGAGTTGGAAATTACTAGAAGAGAAAAGATGAAGATTGTAGAGCAAGACAACGATTGACAGACAACTTAAAGGATTGCAAATTATATGAATCAGGAAAGCAAGATGAAGGAAGAGAATTACAAAGAACTGATGTTTGAGGAAAAAAACTAGACAAATAAGAGTTTTTGGAGCACTTAGGAACAGTCACAGAAAAAGGATGAGACTTAATCAAATGACGAGTAACACAAGAATGAATTTTAGTAGATGACACAAGAGACACTAGCTCTTTAGACCAGTGTTCATTGTAGTATTTGTAGAAAAAAGAAAGAGAAGTAACATTACGACGATGTAATAATAGTTGGAGATTGGCTGCAAGAGCATGTCCAACTATGTTAACAATGCGTTTTTTCACCTTGTCTAAAAGAGAAAGGGCATCATTAGAAGATCTGCGCCAGATATGGCAACAGTATTCCATACAAGGCTGGATTAGAGATTTATAGAGATAGAAAAAAAAATCCGGAGTAAGTTAGTGTTGAGCTCGATAAAGAGATGCAACCTTAGCAGATGCTAAATTTGCAACGGATTTGATATATGGTTTCCAAGAAAGATTGAAAGAGTTAATCCTAGAAGATGAAGGGTAGATGGCTCATCAAGTACATTACCATTTATAAATATAGGAAGATCTAAATTATTACGATAATGATTGGCTGAAAAAAATTGAGTTTTATCTGAACTAAAGTTCACCAGCACTGTGAGCCCCATGCTGTAGCAGAAGTGAGATCCTTTTCGAGTTCAAAGCCCCCTCCAAGCAATCAGAATGTTGGCTTCTTATCACGACAAGAATAAATGGTAGCATCATCAGCAAACAATGCCACCTTAGATGTGAGAATATCTGGAAGATCATTAATGTAAATTAAAAAGAGTATAAGGCCAAGGATGGAACCTTGAGGAACCCCTGAAGTTACAGAAGAGTGCTGAGTTAAAGAAGAGTGCTGTCCATCGAGGACAACTTTTATAATACGATTGGAAAGGAAGGATTCAATAATATTAAAGATGTTACCAGATACACCATAAGAAGAAAGTTTATGGAGAAGACCAGCATGCCAAACTTTATCGAAAGCTTTAGAAGTGTCAAGAGCGATGTCCTTAACCTCTCCACTTTTATCTAATGCATGATAAATCCAGAAACTCTAAAAACAAGCCTTGATCTTTATCTTTCTGCGTTTCAAGCAAGAGGAGCAAATAAAGAAACAACCCAGCTCTTCTGTTATTTAAAAAAAGCTCATTCATCAAAATGAAGATTGAGTAGTTAAAATAATAAACAATCATTTTCATCATCATTACATATAATTGTGGCTATCATTAATGTCCTCAACAACATAATTTTTATTCTCTGGCCAAACTTTATTTAGTGACTATCTAGAAAGCAAATTCTGAGACATGTCTATCATGGAGGAGGATTTGACGGGGTGAACTGTAACAATATAATAATAGATACTGTATAATCTTAGAAACCTAGAAAAATTTCATTCCAAAATGATTGTCGACAGTTAATATTCTTTATTACATATTTCAAAAATTTAAATTGTGTTGTGGATGACTGTTTTAGTGATTGCCTTGGTCCAAATATCAAGCATTTTATCGCTAGATTGAAAGACTAATTGAATTATCTAATAGAGTTAGCAAAATAGTATAATTACACCCATATAGTATAATTATACCAACAGCATAGAAGGTCAGCATTGTGTTAGCTCACATTGTTCCATTTTGTGAAGAAAATCAATGTGGTCTAGCCAGAATTGCAGAACAAACTGGATTCACTCCAAATTTAAACAATCTTGCCCAAGATATAAAAGAGATGTAAGCCACAAGAACATTGAAAAGAACTTTTAAAAGGTATTTTCCGACTTCTCATCAAGACAAAAATAGCTTTATCTTGAAAATAATACTGATTAATTTAATAAACATCATGTAATAATTTAGTTAAATAAAGGTCTGTAAAAGTCTAAAGCTTTATGGAATTTGTCATAAAATTTATCTTCTACCTGCAAACCACCATGCCAAAAACGTAACATTTGATGCACATCTAATAATAGAATTTAATGCACATCTTTTGTATTTTCTAAAGCCAATATTAGAAAAAAAGATAAAATATTTTCTGGCAGGAAAAGCATAAATTATTCTAAAAATAAAGTTTCCCCAGCCCAAAAAATAATTAAAAAATAAAAAATAAAGGTTTATTTTTTTGTTCAAAAAAAATCTAAGTTTACAACAAAATGGCAGCACAACTCAATTGTCTAAGTATTTTTAACATGTTAAAAAGTATTAAAGATTTATTTACAATATTATCAAAAATTTTTACGAAGATCGAATTGATCCATTTTTTAAACATGCTTTATTACAGAAAAAAAGATTCTTAATATTTCTAAAGTTTCCTATATTAGGTGTACATTCATTGTATATATTTTGTTGGTTTATTTATGAGATTATGAGATTTACAAAGAGACATGCCACAAATACATGTGTATACCTTTTTGACTATATAGTTGTACCTGATTTTATTATAGCTGTAAAGAAGCGAACAAATTAAAAATATTGTATCAAATTTGATAAGTTTTAGCATTGAATTGGCTAGAAGCAGCACTAATGTTTTGTATAAAACTTATTCTACAACAAAAAATTAGATAAAATAGTGAAAAATAAAAGTAGCTAAAATTACTTTGGTAAAGAGATAACAACTAAAAATCTCTATGTAAGCAAGAAGCAACAAGTCAATCTAGATCTACTTAGATGAAAAAAACTTTGATAGGTTTGAAAACATCAAAAATGACTTTAAATAATATTATTTTAAATTTTTGTTTTTTAATCACAGTTCAACTACAAAATATAATATTAAAAAATGATAAAAATGAAAACAGCAACCATGAAAAATATCAAATAACAACCAATCATTACTTGTATTCCAGCATGTTTAACTTGGAATACATGTTAAATTCTAGAACCGTAGGAGCAGCTACTCTATATGTATATATACTAAGTCTAGATACACAAAGATAGATAACATTTTGTTTGTAATGTATAAACATTTTGTTTGTAAAGTAAAGCAAAGTAATGTAAGAAATGGCTGAAATAATTAGTTATTGTTAATATTTAAAATTATTTTTATAAAATTTATTATCATTAATATTAAATAATACTTTTGGCCAAATGTTAAAACAATTGTTAAATACTAAATTGTTTATTTTATAGCATAATTTATTGTTATTTACATTGCAGTAACTGTACATGTTTAAAAAACACAAATATTCTTATGTATTTCTTTAACTACACTAGGCAAGACACTAAAACAAGAAACTGAGATTAGGCTAGTGGGACAGATATCAAATGTTTAGTACATTAGCACTATCAAAGAAGAAAATCATTTTACTCTTTGCTAATTAAAAAGAAACCATAAAACAAACAGTTCACAACAATTCACATTCTGCAGGCTATGCAGTCCTTGAGGCTTAGTACAATACTTACATTCTAAGAAGTGTGACAATAAGAACTCAAAATTTCACCTAAAAAAAAAGGAAAGAAGGCTAAGAAAAACTTTTAATCACTGCATATGTAAAAGTAATAGATCAATAATTGTGACAAAAAATTGCTTTTATTAACAAGGCAAAAAGAAGAATGTTATCGAAAAATAGTTTCAAATACCTGGCTAAAAAAGACTAAAAAGCAATAAATGGAAAAAGTTAAAGCTTGAAAAAATTGGCTCAAAATGAAATTTTAACTGTATTTGCAATACTGTCAGAAAGTGGCGATAAGGCATGTAGTATCATAACCAAATGTTATTTCAAAACTAAGCCAAGAGAGAATTTTTAAAAATGCATACTTTACCTGTCTAGAGTTATTTTTGACTAGCTATTAGAAGCTAGTCAACAATAACTCAAAACCAAAAATACCATCAAACATAAAAAAATTGAGGCTTAGTGCATCAATCACAAAAAAAATGTCAGTTTATTAGAGCAGTGTTCAGAAGATACAATAATTTGAATATTTAAACAACAGCTCATATAGTTCATATATATAAAGAAAGAAATCATTTGCAACTTCAAATGACTTCAATCTTTATAAAGACACAACAAATACAAGAATAATTCTACATTTCTTAATATTGCAATTAATTAGTTCCTGGACTGTAGTATTTGTTGGAAAAACTCAAGGTATTCGCATTTTTTAATAACAATGTTTTTATATAGATAAAGTGTCAAACAATTTTAAGTCTACATAAAACTCATATGAAACATTCACTGCACAGAACAACTTTGAACACTGCAGTAATCAATCCCAATAAAATGGAAAATATTCTCATATATAATGCACACAGACTCTTTAGCAAAATTTCTCAAGATTATATGAATACAATAAATTGGAAAAAGACAATTGGTGACAAAATTGTTGGGTGTTAAGAACCATCACTATCACTACCCTAACATAAAAAAAATTGTTGGTTGTTAAGAAGCATCACTAACACTAACCAAACTACCTAACTACTACCATAACTACAACTATCCTGACCTAACAAAACAACTGTGATGTATTAGAAGCAGTGCAGGATAGAAGTTTACTTTAAATTAAAAAAATACATTAGTAATAAGTAAAACAGCTTTTTTCATTGAAATAAAACATTTAACATAAATAAATTATACTGAATATATGAAACATAAATACTTAAACATCAAACATAAACTTGATTAAACATATATTTGAATAAAAATTCCTGACTTCCCTACAATTTTGAAAGTTAAATTTTTTGTCAGTTGACAAAAGACAAAAGACTTAACTTTCAAAAATGTATGAAAAACGTAATATTAAAAAGTGTGATGTATTAATTTGATATTTTTAAAGATTGGCTAGTTTAAAATAATAAAGAATACAAATTATAACAATTTATAACTTTTATAATTGTAAATTATTAACAACTTGCTTGTATCAATTCGGACAACTGCACTTATTTGAAACTTAATTTAATGAAACTTTGGGTAACAACCTCTGAGACCGCTAATCTTTCGATAATATTTGCTTTATACCAAAATTTACAAGTTAGGAGGGTTTTATTTTTCCTAATTTTATATTCAAAATCTCTCTATTATTATCTAATTATTTTCTCACTTATAATATTACTTAGGACCATCCAAAATTGCATCAATATTCATGAGGTATATCTATCTATCTATCTATCTATCTATCTATCTATCTATCTATCTATCTATCTATATATATATATATATATATATATATATATATATATATATATATATATATATATATATATATATATATATATATATATATATATATATATATATATATATATATATATATATATATATATATATTTATATATATATATGTATGTATATATATATATACATACATATATATATATATATATATATATATATATATATATATATATATATATATATATATATGTATGTATATATATATATATATATATATATCTATATATATATATATATATATATATATATATATATATATATATATATATATCATTATTAATTATTATTAATAAAAAAAAATTCTAATGGAGTTAAAACAGAATTAGCACATATTGCTAATACATATTATTTTAATTATAAACCATTTAAAAGCACTTTGTGCAAACATGGGATTATTAAAAAACTAAAAAAAATAAAATGTTAGTTATTGTAAAACCGGATAAAGGTAACGCTGTGAATCTATTAAATAGAACTGACTACGATAAGGCAATCTATTCAATTATAAATGATGAAAATAAATTTAAACTTCTTGACAAAGATCCTACAAAATTCAGGCAAGGACAATTATATTGATTTCTTCAAAAATTAAACAAAGAAAATTTTCTTACTACTGAACAATAAAAAAAAATATTCCCCACAAGTTCTCATCCTCCGAGAATTTATTGGACACCCAAAATGTATAAAAAATTCAATGACATTCCAAAATTTAGACCTCTTATATCTTCTATAAATTCATGTAATTATAAATGAGTAAAATTCCTTAGCAACTTAGTTCAACCATAAACAATAAATATTCACCAAAAGATTCTTTTTCATTTATCAATGATCTTAAATTAAATAATTTCAAAGGAACTCATATTGTTTCATTTGATGTCGAAAACTTATTCACTAACATACCATTAGATGAAACTATTAAAATAGCAGTACTAAAAACATATCAAAACTACCCTGAACTAAAAATTTCCAAACAAAACTTAGTTAAATTATTTCACTTTGCCACAAGCAAGACACATTTTCTTTTTAATGGTCAATATAATGACCAAATCGACGGAGTTGCAATGGGCTTTCTTTTGGCTCCTGTGTTAGCTAACCTATTTATGGGTGAATATGAAAACAAATGGATTGAAAAGTATAACAGCACTCAGTCATTGTTTTATAGGAGATACATTGATGACATTTTTGCATCTTTTCCATCTAAAAATGACAGTGTAAATTTTCTTGATTATTTTAATTCTAGACACCCGAATATTAAATTCACTTGTGAACATGAACAAAATGGTAAATTACCTTTTCTTGATGTTTGTATTGAAAACCAAAATAACCTCATAACTAGTATACACCATAAACAAACTTTAACTGGGCTATTGACTAATTACTTTAGTTTTACATCATTTCAATACAAATTGGGGCTAATTAAAACTCTCATTGACTGTACATTTAAAATAAATAACACCTGGGCAGTATTTCATGAAAATATTCAGTCAACTACATTAACTTTACTTAAGAATCAATATCCAAATAAATTAATAGATAATTCCATAAAAAATATTTGGATCTTAAACACTCTGAACCTTTTGAAAACCCTAAATATGAATGTAAGTATTTTTAATTACCCTATATTGGTGAGCGATCTTTAAACGCTCAAAACAAAATATCAGAGTAAATAAAGCTGTTTTGCAAAGAAAAGTTTATCATAAAATTGGTATTTACTTCTACTAAAATTCAACAGTTTTTTTCATTAAAAGATATTATCCCAGAAATTTAAAATCTAACGCTGTTTATAAATTTAATTGTACAAACTGTAATGTTTGTTACATAGGGGGAACTGTCCGACACATTTCTCAATGTATTGATGAATATTTTAAGGAAGATTAAAAATCACATATATTTCAACATATTAAATCCAACATTGATTGTTTTAATAAAGCAACTGCAGAATGTTTTACCATTCTGGATTCTGCTAATAGGGAAACTGAATTAGTAATTAAAGAATGTATATATATATATATGTATATATATATATATATATATATATATATATATATATATATTACCTATGCATGTATATATGCTTACATACCTTATTTGAACAAAATAAAATTGTGTCAGGAGTGCTGATAATCTCAATAAGTAAATAACAAGAAATGAAACAAATAACTGTTTCAATTTAAGTTATATACTAATATCTAAACAAACATTTTTCGATTAAATATTAAAATTAAAATATACATTACATTAAATAAAGTTGTTAAGGTGTAAAAACAATAAATATTTTAAGTTAAATTGTTTATTAGGCATTTAAACCTTTTCTAAATTTTAAAATTACAAACAAAATTTCAAAAACAAGAAAAGAAACCCTTTAGTAATGCGAGGGAATGGGAATCATAAAACTCACCCTTGTGTATCTCACATATACAACACTAAAATACACTAAAATGTAATATTTACATAAAATATATTTAAGAATTCTTACATGAGATTCCATTGACAACGAAAAAGTTTTTGATGAAACCCTGTGTTTGATTCCATGGATTTGAAGCATATATTATAACATTATAAAAACTTTGAAGTTGATCACTTATTTTAGAGAAAACAATGCTCCCATTTAATTTTATTTTGTAATTGTAATTTCCATCAATTAAAAGTTGACATAGTTCAATGTTCAACCATTGATTTATTTCAAGTGGCAGTTCGTTAGAAAAGCTATAAAAATCTCCATTAAGTAAGACGTTGATCTCCAAAACTCCATTTGAATTATAACTAACACTTAGAATATGATTTCCATCATTGTAAGTGTTTTCTTCAGAATTAACAGTAATATAAATAATATTATAAGAAGTAACAGGAAACAAAGCTTGCTGATTTGGATCTGATTTGTAATCAAATGAAACTACAAATTCTTTTTCAAGTATTGATAACTCAGTAAGATTATTTCCTTCAAACAATTCAATACCAGCTTCATCAATAAGCTTGACTACAATATTAAAAGAAAAATGAAATATAAACATTTAAGAATAGTTTAATATATATATATATATATATATATATATATATATATATATATATATATATATATATATATATATATATATATATATATAAACACATATATATATACATACATACATAGGCACATACATATACACTTACATACACACATACATATATACATTATACATATATATACACATAAATATATATATATATATATATATATATATATATATATATATATATATATATATATATATATATATATATATATATATATATGTATATATATCTATATATATAAGTATATATATATACATATACATATATATATATATATATATATATATATATATATATATATATATATATATATATATTTATATATTTATATATATATATATATATATATTTATATATATATATATATACATATATTTATATTTATATATATATATATATATATATATTTGCATACTTTGATAAGTAGTCTGACTGAAATAGGGGGCTACCGGGTACTACATGCATACATTGACTGATTAAATAGGAAGAACATGCTAGTTGTGCTACTATATTCACTAAGGGTTTGGGTTGGCACAGCAATCTTTTTTTTTTTTTAAAGACATTAATCTACTTCTTTATTGACAGTATATAAATTTTGCTCAAGAAAAGTATCAACACATATATTTAAGACACGCAGATAATAATTAGTAAAACAGTGACTTTGATATCTTGATGAGGCTGATTTTTATTGGTTATTTATCAAAAAGACTTTTAGAAAAAACATAATGAAGTAAAGTCCAAATCAGATTTTTTATTAAATGGTTCTATGAATGTTGAAAATTTTTTTACAAATAAAAATTATGATTATTGTATAAACGTAGCTCATATCATGTTAGTTGGATCATATTCATCTTCAAAATCATTATTGAGAAAATCTATGATATCAATTATGAGAAATTGATGAACAAAACTTTAAGGTTGTTGATAGGTTTTGTCATACCTTCAAGTAAGTCACAGCCTTCAAACAATAAAGACTTAGACTTACCCTTTAAAGAAGATATCTACTAATTAAAGATAACTACACTTTATGCATCAAATGTTTCATAAGACTTCAAAAAAATTCAGCAAAAATTACTATCTACTTAAATCATATAATAATATTTTTAAAAATCAACTACAACAAGGCATTATAGAACCAATACATGAAGGAAGTAAAATTATAGAAAAAAATTCATTATCTACCACACCAATCAGCTTTAAGAGATAAGGTTACCAGTAAAACTAGGATTTTTTTCGACGCAAGCAGTTTGGCTGGTGATCCTTTATCAAACAACTTCTTATACAATGTGTTTAAAATTAAAAAATAATAATTTGTTAATGTGATTCAACAACAGTTATACACAGGAATAATAACATTGATAAAGTAAAGCAATTATTTTTACAAAAAAGAATTTTAAAAATTAGAGAGACTTTGATATTTTGTATTGGAGATTTGGATTATACATATTAACCCGGTTGATATAGTATCCAGAGGCACAAACTTAGCAAATTTATTTGATAATGAAATATGGATTAATGGACCATCACCTCTGTACAATGTTCCTAAAGATTGGCCAAAACTTGATTTATGAAAACTAACTGATAAAATGGAACAAGCCATGAAGAAAGTAAAGTTATTTAGTTTCTTTACTTAGTACTTTAGTATCAAATGAAACTTATATAGATTTATTTTAACATTATTCGATTTAATAAATCATTGGCATTTTCAATTTAATAAAAATACGTGTTTATTAAGAGTAACAGAATTTCTCATACTACTCATTAAGAATTTAAAACTTAAAAGAGATAAGGGACTTGTATCTAATTTAGATTCCATTGTCAATGGAATGCTTCTATTTCGATGGCATTGAAATAGAAGCATTAAAAATCTTGATAAATTTTGTTCAAAGAACACTAGAACACTAACTACTTATAAAAGAACACTAACTATTTATAAAAATTATAGACAACTATAACTAGATTTGAACTTACAAAAAGTAAATGGAATTATACAATGCATTTTTTTATTCGACTAATGACTACAAAATGCACCAATTACAAACGACAAAAAAATCTAAAATTTCTTCTCAAAATAGAGCATTTACAAACTTACTTATTAATTAATCAAATTATCTATTAAGAATCTATTATATGTTAAGAATATATATGAAGGAAATAGTTTATATAAAGTGTGGATTATTTACATGTGTTTTATTTTTATTTGCACGTGCTTTATGTTTAGACCCGGTGTTATGTTGATATTTTACTCCGTTAAAATTTTACTGCGCAGTAAATTTTTAACGTTGTAATTTTACTGTAAAAAGTTACTGAGTAAATTACAACGTTAATTTACTGCCCAATTTACTGTGCTTGTTATTTTTTTGCTGCCATCAAGAAAAGAAGAAATGTTAAAGTTTGTGGGAGGGCCGGGTAAAAATATACATGTTTTATATAATGAAGGGTACTTCAATTTATCTTCCTATGAAACTTTTATTATTTAATGCATACATTAAATGATAGTTTATTTTCCAGGCTAGATTTTTTTTTTTTTTTTTTTTTTGTAATTATTTGTTTTGCCGTTTAAAATGTTTACATTGCAAATACATTTATATAAACTATTGGCTGGAGCAAGAAGAAGGCGTATTCAGCCTTATCGCCGAGCCCCATTTAAAAAAATAATAAAAGCAATAAATTCTACATTACTGCAACGTAAAAATATATATAAAATAACAAATAGAAATTGAAAGCCAAAACTAACCGATATAATTAGAAATAAAAAATAGTGTTTTTTTTTTGTTTTTTTTTAAGTTTTATATGTAAAGTTATGCTTTTTTCTTTATTCTTAGCATTTCAGATATACTGTAAATATTTCTAAAACAACATAATAAACAAGTCAAACTAACAACATTTTATTTCAGTACAAATTTTTCTCACTATAAAGTTTTTAGTGACAAAACAACATTAAAATAATTATTGTTTTTATTTTCTAAAAGAATAGTATGAGTTGTTGGTTGGTCAAGTTTAGTGGAAGCTGGATATTTTAGCCATGTTAGCTTTTGTCCTGTGAATGACCACACCGCTATATCAATTCCCATAAGATTTGCAGTAGCAAGAATCTCTACATTTGTAGCCCATATACCATCTGCAGATATACCACTTTTGGTAAGATAACTTTCCACGTCATCAGCTAAGTATTTTTTTTTTTTTTTTTTTTTTTAAACATCTTCGCTTCCAACAAGGCTGCAAGCAACCACTAATTAAAGTTGGAAGTTACTAAAAGAGAAAAGATGAAGATTATAGAGCAAGATAACAAATGACGGACAACTTAAAGCATTGCAAATTATATGAATCAGGAAAACAAGAAGAGGGAAGCGAATTCAAAAGAACTAAAGTTTGAGGAAAAAAACTAGACGAATAAGCATTTTTGGAGCACTTAGGAACAGCCACAGAAAAAGGATGAGACTTAATTGAATAACGAGTAACACGAGAATGAATTTTAGTAGATGGCACAAGAGACACTAGCTTTATAGAGCAGTGCCCATTATTGTATTTGTAGAAAAGAGAAAGAGAAGCAACATTACGACGATTTGATAATGGTTGGAGATTGGCTGCAAGAGCAGGTCCAACTATGTTTACAATGCATTTTTGCACCTTGTCTAAAAGAGAAAGGGCATCATTAGAAGATCCGCCCCAGATATGGCAACAGTATTTCATACCAGGTCGGATTTGAGATTTAAAGAGATAGAGAATAGAATCCGAAGTAAGAAAGTGACGAGCTCGATAAAGAGATGCATCCTTAGCAGATGCCAATTTTGCAACTGATTTGATATATGGTTTCCGAAAGAGATTGGAAGTAAGAGTTAATCCCAGAAGATGAAGAGTAGATGACTCATCAAGTATATCACCGTTCATAAATATAGGAAGATCTATATTATTGCGATAACGATTGGCTGAAAAAAATCGAGTTTTATCTGTATTGAAGTTCACCAGCCACTGTGAGCCCCATGCTGTAGCAGAAGTGAGATCCTTTACAAGCTCAAATGCCCCCTCCAAGCAATCAGAATGTTGGTTTCTTATCACGACAAGAATAAATGGTAGTATCATCAGCAAACAATGCCACCTTAGATGTGAGAATATCTGGAAGATCGTTGATGTATATTAAAAAAAGTATAGGGCCAAGGATAGAACCTTGAGGAACCCCTAAAGTTGCAGAATAAGAAGAAGAGTGCTGTCCATCAAGGACAACTTTCATGCTACGATTGGAAAGGAAGGATTCAATAATCTTAAAGATGTTGCTAGGTACACCATAAGAAGAAAGCTTATGGAGAAGACCAGCATGCCAAACTTTATCAAAAGCTTTTGAAATGTCAAGAGCGATGGCCTTAACCTCTCCACCTTTATCTAATGCACGATAAAACTTATCAGTTATTACTGTTAGCAAATCAGCTGTAGAACGAGAAGATCGAAATCCATATTGATGGTCAGAAAGTAAATTATTAGATACAAGATGAGAGATTAAGTGTTTGTTAATTAAAGATTCAAAAACCTTGCTTATGATAGGAAGAAGACTAATGGGTCGGTAGTTAGACAAATCAGATCGCTCTCCAGAATTTTTGAAGATAAGGATAACAGATGCCGCTTTCCAGCAGGCTGGAAAACAAGACTCTGATAAGCACTTGTTAAATAATTTTGAGAGTATAGACGACAGCTCCGGAGAACACTTCTGCAAGACAATAACAGGTATGTTGTCCGGGCCACAAGCTGTAGAAGAGTCTAGACAGGAAATCACTCTAGATACAGAAGCTGGAGTGATACGAATGTCAAGCAATGGATCAACCTGTTTGTTGGCAATATCAGGTAGAACGCAACTAGTGTAATCATGAGATGATATTGATGAAAAGTTTTTAGCAAACAATTCAGCTTTGTCTTTAAGTGAGGTGACAAAGTCTGAACCATACAAGAGAAGAGGAATTAAAGATTTGACCTTATTATTGATATTATTAAAGATTCTCCAGAAGTCACGAGAGCCAAATTTTTGAGATGAGATGCGAGATTTCATGACCTGAGAATAGCGGGCTTTGGCGTTAGACAAAACCTTTTTACAATGGTTTCTCGCAATAATAAACAGTCGTCTGTTTTCTGGAGAATTGTTTTGCTGATAAATATGTAAGTGACGGTTTCGATTAGCAATTGCAGCAGCACAGTGTGAGGAAAACCATGGAGGAGAGTGAGACTTGACCAGGAATTGTCGAGAGGGAACAAAAGATTCTATGCCAGCCTGAATCCACGAAGTTATGTAAGATGCACATTTGTTGACAGGAAGAAAAAAGATTTCTACCCAAGGGCCATCACGAAGAAAATCACGGAAAAAATTCCAGTCAGCTTTACTGTAGTTGTAAGAGGTACGATAATAAGGGGATTCAGGTGATGAAGAAGAATGAGATATTAGTTTTAGAGAGATCAAACTGTGATCATAAGCACTTAAGGGTGAATGTGGAGAAACTGAGCACTGACTAGGATCAGAAACAAGACATAAGTCGAGTAGAGAAGGTAAATGATTCGGGTTGTCATGAAAGCGAGTTGGAAAGTTGACTATTTGAGTTAGGGATTGTAAAAGGCAAAAGTTGTGGGCTTTAAAGCCTGCAGAGTCACTGACACTAAAGCCAAGCCATTCAGAGTGGTGAGCATTAAAGTCACCGACAACAACTATATTAGCTGATGGATAAAGAGAGAGGGCTTGGTCAATATGATCAGAAATAACATCAAAAAGAGTGCAGTTTTGAGATGAAGGAAAGAGATATAAAACAAATAGAAAGGCAATAGAGTGAAGTGGTGCAAAACGAAAGCACATAAAAAATAGGATGCTACTGATACTGCTGTTTTGTTGCTTAGAGGTTCAGCTTCAGTCCATTTAGAAAAATAATCAATAAGAACAATCACAAGTTTGAATCCATTCGATTCAGGTAATTGAATTAAATCATCAACTTGCTTCATTACTTGTTGTTCCATTTTAAAGGGGTTTTAAAGCAAGAGAGACTTTAAGATTTCTGTTGGAGGTTTTTTGACATCCCGCACATTGATTTATTTGCTTTGTGATACCCCCCACTATTAAATGCCAAAAAATCTTGAAGATATTTGCTTTCTAACAGCATTAACGTAAAGGTGACTGGCTAATGCAACAGCTTTCTCTGAAGTTCCTAGACCCTCATGAACTTCTTTAACTATATTTAGTTGTTCTTTTCGATCTATTACCACAATCATCTACGAGAAACAAAAGTTAGTTTGTAGAAATTTAGATAAAAACAATAATTGGAACCAAAAAAATGTTTTAAATGTTAAAATCTTTTTTTAAATTTTGAATTAATTAAAAAGTTTTTCTCGTGATGCCAATATTTTTTTGCAATACATCAATTTGTTGTCTCTAATTGCAAAGTTTTTACATTGCCTTTTTAAGTTTGCCTTTTTTCCTCTCTCCTTTTTTTTTATTTTTTTATTTTTTTTATTTAATTTTTTTGTTCTTTAATCCTTACAAATTCGTAAAATATAATAGAATCTTTACAGAGTAAGTAAAATTTAGAAAAAAAAAGTTACAAAGTTACGTTATACAAAAAAAATAAAATAAAATAAAATTGTAAAGTATTAGAAATTACTTCAAAGAACGTGGAAAACTTGCAGAAGACCGACGGTCTTGTCAGCAAGAAACCGCTATGCGTTACTAATATTTTATTTAAAATAAGTTTATATATATATATATTTTTAAATGTTATCGGTTTTCGGCAAAATGAAAATAAAAATCCAAAATGCAAAAAACAAAGAATGCAGACTAAAAGAAGTTTTTAACTTTTTAATTTTATTTCAATACACATAAATATAAGTAGGTACACGATTTGCTAAATAGGTAATATATAGTCGTTAAAGTGTTGATAAATAAGTATATTATTTGTTTTTGTTATTGCTGTTGTTTTTGAGTTATTTAGAGTTTTTTGAGTTATTTGAGTTTACATTGGTTTCGGAACAAAGTTAGTTTTATACATAGTTTTAAATGTTTTGGGGTTAATAAAAATTCATAAAGTTGTTAGTGTTTAAAATGAGATCTTTTAATAACGTTTTCAGAGTATTTAAGTCATTCGATTTTTCCAGTTGAGTATTTTTTGATATAAATTTGTTATATAGATAAGGACCACGGTACGAAATGGAAAAGTGCGAGAGATAAGTTTTTTTAAAAGGTACGTTGAAGTTTCCCGTTCCTCTGGTATCGTATCTATTTTAGCTATTTTGGAAAAAATTCTTTGAAAAGTAAGAAGGAACAAGTCCAAGTTTATATTTGAGCATAAATAACAAATTTTGGAATATATTGATTTGATATACATTTAATGCTTTCAAATTTTTTAAAAGTGGCCTTTACATCCTCAGGAAACTTTTTTTCGTTGAAATATTTCCTGATATCATGAAAGTTAATATTTTGTACATCTTGAAAACGCCGAAAAAATAAACGCCAAAAACTGTATTTAAAAAAAGTCAGTAAAATAATAACGATAGCAATAAAATTCCAACGTTGAAATTTTACTTCGCAGCAAAATTTTAACTTTGGAATTTTGCTGTGCAGTAAAATTTTAACGGCAGTAAATTAAAAACGCTACACCGGCATTTTGACTGAATTAATAAGAATAAATTTGCTGTGAAATATTTTTTCAACTTTGCTTAAAAAACGAATCATGTTGTAGAGAACTTTTATCTGAATAAAATAATACAAAACTTTAATAAAGAATTATTACTTTTTTTTTTGATAAATTATTAATTTTTTTTTTTTCGTTTTTTTGAAAAATTGAAAAAATTTTTCGTCTTTTCAAAAATTGACTCTCGAAATGAAATTTGCTATTTGTGAACATCAGCCTAGACAAGGCTAGTCTGCCTAGCAGTTATTTACTAAACTAAGTATGCTATTTCTGTTAAAAAGTTATGACTTAAAAACGAAAAACAGTGTACTATATAGTGTTTAATAAAATATGCTAATTGTTAACTTGGTAAAAGGGTCTTTCATTAGTTAATTAGTTTAACTGACCAATGAATCCAATTAACAGCGCGGCTGTAACCAAAATTTAGAGTAGCCGTAGCGGTGGTTAAGGATCGTCCATAAAGTACGGACGCTCGGATGAGGGAGAGGAAGTCTGCAAAAAGCGTATATGAGATGGGGGGAGGGGGAATAGGGTCAATTTTAATTGTAAGAAGACACTTAAAAAATTAAATTAAAAAAAAAAAATTAAAAAATATCTTAAAATGTTGGGTAAGCAGGCAAAAAGCGTAAGTACTTTTAGGGAGGTGGGGGTGTTATCAAAAAAGCGTATAGCAAAATGTGTGTGCGTGGGGGAAGGAGGGGGTCAAAATAAAAGCGTTATATTTTAGTTTTAGATGGTTATGTGACACATGTACGGGCGCCCACAGGATTATTTAATGTTTCAGATATGATACCTGCAAACATTGTGCAACTCCAAATTCAAGTTTGTTTATGCCTATGTCAAAAAAGGATGCTTTGCCAAAAATTGTGGTGACGGAAGCAAGGAAACAAAAATACCCCAAAATGTGAGGGCATTGAGTTAGTAAAACTTTCAACTTAATTTGCACTAAATTTAATTTAATCAACTTATCTTGAAACTTACTTGAAACAACTTGGAACTAAATTTATACCCAGGTTTTAAACTTTATTTTAAAAACTTTTAACGTTCAAATGTTCATTTTGGGAAGTCAGAAATTTTGTATGGTCATAACTTTTGAACGTTGCAAAATCTTTAAATTGAATTTAAAACCTGTTAATGAATTTAAATTTAGTATAAGATAATAAGTTTTGCAACCTTTACGTTTTGACAGGATGAGACAAACGTTTTAAAGGGATTTTTTGTACCCAGGCTTCCATCATTGTGATTTGTTGCAAAGCGTCCTCATTATATATAGCCATGAAGTTTCGAGTTTGGATGTCTGAAAGTATCATGTCTAAAACTTTAAAAAATCTTGCGGGTGTCTATGTCACATATTATCTATTAGATCGTACTTAAATGTTATTTTGAACATATTGATTAACAGAAAAAAAATGGCCACAACAATTGAAATAAAATAAACAAAATAAATCGCATTTGAATACAATTATTAAATTATAAAACTTTAAATTTAAAAAAGGTAAAAAACTCACCGTCAACTAGTTTAGTCGACGTTATAAATTTACAATTGATTATTTATATTTATAAATAATCAATTGTAAATTTATAATGTTAAAATTAAAACAAGTAATTAACAAATGCATTATTAATTAAGAAAAACAAAATTTTACTTTATGAAAAAAAATCTTTTACTTAAACATCTACCGTTTTACTAAAACGTTTTACTTAAACATTAGGACTTACGTAAAATGGCTTCATTTTTTCTGTATGAAAACGATATCTAAAAAAAAAATAATTTAAAAACGAATATATTATATTGAGTAGAACAAATCAAATAAATTTTATAGGATTTAAAACAAGACTTTTTATAATAAACAAAATTATAATTTAGTCTCATGAATAAGTTATAATAAGATAATAAAATTGTAGTCTATTTAAGTTTTGGCTAAATATATATGATTTGGTTTAATATATAATATATGTTTAATATATATGGTTTAATATGTTTTAAGTTTTGGTTTAATATATATGAATCTGGGCCAGATTTACCATAGTGCAATGTTGGTGTTAAAGCCATTCCCTCTCCTCCTCCTCCGCCTTTTTACAGACCTGGGCTGTGACACAGGGAAAATATTTCATGAAATCAAAATTGCTGTACACGAACTCGAGCATAATTTCGGTGAAGAAAAAGAGGTTTTATTGAAAAAGAAAGCAAGGTATGCCTGGATTCATACAGTCAACTGAATGATTTATACAACGGGTTATTAGCAGTTACTTGTTGATGATATAACGATACTTGTTCTTAAATAAAGGTGTAACTAAAACTTAATTATCATTTTTTATTCACTTTAAAACTTTGTTGGCAAAACAAATGTTTGGATCTTTCCTTGAGATTTTTTTTACCAAAAAAAGTTCATTATGAGAATAAAATGCGTTTTATTTTAAACGCGTTTTATGTTTTTTTGTTATAAACTCTATAATACAGCATTAAAACGACATGGCAAAGTTGTTAACAACTTTAATAACTTCGCCATGTCGTTTTAATGCTGTATTATAGAATTATTGAAAAAAAATTTTTGTTTTGTTTTCTTTTGTTTTGTTTGTTCATTTCGCCGTTTAATAACTTATACAATTTAAAAGTTTATAAATAAAAATACTGGCGGGGCAAGTAGAAGACATTATTTTGTCTTATCGCCGAGTCCCAATCGTACGTATTCACAATAACCGAGTAATATATTTATACTTTACAAACTATTTTTTGATAATTATAAATGTAAAAATAAATAACAATTAGTTTAAGAAATACTTCAAGAACAATATACATGTTAAGAGTAATAATCAAGTAAACAAGAAAAACTGAAAGAAAAGTAAAAAAGAAAAGAAAAAAATAAAATTAACTAATTAAAGGGCACGTATTTACCAGAGCCACACTATAAAAGTATATTATACAAAGTATGTATTGAAAAATATGAAAATAAAATATATAACAATTTGTAATAAAGTAATATTTAAGTAAAGAATGAAAAACCAAAAAAAAAAAAAGAGTACTTAATTTACAAAAACCGTAATATTTATGTATATTTTAAAATCAATTTGAATAAAAGTAAAATAAAAAACAACTCATTAATAGTTAAAAAAAAGAAAAAGGAAAATATTCAAGAACTCAGATTTTTTTTAAATGATTCAGAAAAATTTTAAACAGTTTTGGAATTTTAGATTCTAAAACTCGCTGAAAATTATTGCTGGCAATAGTTCAAAGATTTGTTTTGAAGTTAAAAAAGCACTTGGCAAATGTTTGATGTTTTTCAGTTTAGAAAAACTCATATTGTCTGATCCAAATGGGCACAAGGCGTCCTTGGACGTCCATAGGACGTACCGTTTTACTCCATTCGTCCAAGCCCAAATGGTACGACGTTTACTCCAAAAACGTCCAAGTCATAGCCTACTTTATATTATTATTTATTAAGTATGCCGTGGTCCAAGTCAAAAATAGTACGTCATTGTATAGTTGGATAAAAATAACTCATGGTCATGAGCTCACAAAAAAATTCTTTAAAACAAAATTCGACGTCAATCGACGTCAGACGGACGTCGATTGGACATCCGCATCTAAAGGAGGTTTGTTTTCTTTTCCGTGTGCTACTTTTACGCGTGCGTGAATTTAAAATTATTTTAAAATGGTTTAAAAAACAGTTTAAATGTTGTAAATTTTTATTCTAAAAAACTATTTAGTTATAGTTATCGAATATTAACTTAACTATATATAATAATATATATATAATAATATTAACTATATATAATAATATCTTTTTATTTAGATCAATAAATTTAATTAACAAATATGGACTACAAACGATAATCAAATAGGCAAAATAATTTTGTTTTAAAGAGTTATTTTGTGAGCTCATGACCATGAGTTATTTTTATCCAACTTGAAATTGAAATCAATAAATTCGAACTTCTTCATACTAATAATAGAACTACATTTATTTATCTTTCAATATAAATTTTGTATGCAATATAAATTTATTATATACTTTATACTATAAATTGCAGAGATTTACATAAATATTATATTTATATAAATCTCTACAATTTATATTTATATTTATTAAATCTTTATTGGAGATCTCTGTTATTTAAAAAAATATATTACAATTACAACTATATTTAATATAGTTGTAGTTGTAATATATTTTTTTAAATAACAGAGATCTCCAATAAAGATTTAATAAACAATTATTTCTTGTATACATACATACATATAAAATCTCTAATATAATTTTATATAAACAATAAATAGGCTTTCATTTTTTTATATAAATTTATTTAAAATATAAAATAGGTTGTTGCCACTGTTATTTATTTAAAAAATGGTTGCGGAGCCAGCGCTAGAATTATGTAACTATGAATACGATTGAAAAATGGAATTAAATTAAACTCTGTAGTAGGATGTGTAATACTATGGTCAAAATTTTAAAATTCATACTTAGTGGCATTTTTAAGAAAAGGGTGAGGTTTAACATATAAAATTCAGAACTATCAAAAAATTTGAATTTAAATGAGTTTAAGCTACCAGGGAACTGCCTTGAAAATTGTCAAAAATTGTGAACTTTTGATATTTTGATATTTTCAGGGTTAATTTTAATATTTTAGAGTTATATCTACTTTACAACAACCTTATCAAAAGAAATTATAGCAGGATAAGCAAAGTTCGTTTAATAGTTATACTGTTTCAGAAATTTTGGTTTACAAAATACTTAAAAGTTAGTATTTTTGCAAAGTTTTGTATGTAATTTAACTTATACATTTTATTTGATGAATGGCTACACACAAAACTTTATTCAAAAGTATTTTGCTTTGAAATTTGTTATGCAAGTTATATATATATATATATATATATATATATATATATATATATATATATATATATATATATATATATATATATATATATATATATATATATATTTATAATATATATTTATATCTTTCTAATTTTAAAAATAACTAGATAAAAAATAACATTAAAATTAAAATGGCTACTGGAACAAGATGGAAAAATGGTTCTTGTCTACATCAATATTTGGGATCTGGAAAAGAGTTGCCAACAGCTGAACTGCCAACAATGAGAGATAACCTCAAATATGGTATTTTTTAAAGAGAAACAAACAAACTAAACAGAAGAAACTATAGTAATTCTGAGTTGATCCAGTATACTAATAATGTAAAAAAAGTTACCCAGGCATGCGAAAATGTTTTTACAGAAGATAGAAGAGATGGTTGGATTAAAGGACTAGTGTTGTCACAGAAGTTGATGTCACATAATCTGTCTAAACAAAACCTTACTGGCTTGACAATGTTTAAGAATTAATCTTTATTGTACTTTATTTTATTAAATGCCAGTAAATGTTGTGTGGATCTATATAAAAGTTTTATTTTTAGTTCCAAAACAATCTAATTTTACAGTTTCAGTGGGAGGCAGTGGGAGGGGGCAAATCCCTCTATTTGTTTTTACAAAAAAAAAAATTTTTTAAAAAAAAGAGATGACGTTTTTTTACGTTTTGTAAGTTGTTTTCTTTTTTTACTTCCATTTTTTAAGTTTTTACCTCTCCCTTCCCCCCGGGCTTTTAGTGAAATAGTCTCACTGACTCCCTGGTAGCTAAAACATTTTTTTTTTTAACGGTTCTGAACTTTTAATATTATACCTCACCTTTTTTAAACTATGCAAAGTAAAATTCAAAAAAAAAAAAGTATGACACACCCTACTCTGTAGTATCCATAATATTTATTCATTTTTATATGCGTGTTTATTCATTCTTATATGCGTATTTATTCATTCTTTTTTATCTTCTATCCGTAGGGATGGAAGAGAAAAAAGCAGTGCCAATCCTAAGTGACTTTTTACATTCGGTGATAACTATCATCGAATGTAAAAAGACTTCGTCTTAAGTATTTTTAACCTCTTTTACCAGGAAACAAGAACAATTTGTTTTGAAAAACTGTGAACGAGGTTAAAAGTACTTAGGACGAAGACTTTACATTCGAAGTATTGTTTAATTTTATTGTTAGATTTATTGATTGATTAAATTATTATTTATCTAAATATTCATTTATCTAGATTTAAATTTAAATATTTATATTTATTACATAAATCCAGCGCTGGCTCGTCAACCATTTTTAAATAAGCAACAGTGGCAACAACCTATTTTATATTTTAAATACATCTATATAAAAAAAATAAAAGCCTATTTATTGTTTATGTAAAATTATATTAGAGATTTTATGGGTGGTCGACTCGCATATAAACGCGCATATAAGAATGAATAAACACGCATATAAAAATGAATAACCCTATAATAAAAAATTTTCTATAAGTTATAGAAAATTTTTTATTATAGGGTTATTCATTTTTATATGCGTGTTTATTCATTCTTATATGCGCGTTTATATGCGAGTTATTTTTGATATAAATATTGCCTAAACTCACTACTAGCGAGTTTTGTCACGTGACATTTTATCGCGGAAAAAAATCGTTAATATATTTTTGAAAAACTTCGTCCAAAAAACGCCAGAAATGATTTTATGTAGGTGTTGAAGAATAAAAACCCACCCATGAAAATAAATAGTATATACGTACATGTAATTTTTTAGAAAAGGTTGTACTACAATAATTTGTTTGGGGACGACGTTTTGGTTTAGAATTGATAAAGTTATTTAGTTTTAAATCTTTCAGTTTTGTTAAAATACAAGTAAGTTAAAATAATTCTTTCGTCCCCACGTAAAAAGAAATTCTGCAACTATTTATTTATTAAGTGAATAAGTTTTTTTTTTTTTTTTTGTAGTCTTATAGGGTGGGTTTTTTGTTTTCTAAGTAAAGATTATTATAATTTCCCCTGTCTTTAGATATTTTTGGTAAATTTGCCGTTTCTTCTTTTACTTGATTAAAGATTTTTGCACACGTTGAATTCAATATTTTATATAGCTGAGATTTTATTATAAATTTTTACTAAAAGTATTCTAAAGTGAGTTTGTTTTGTGTTGTTAATGTGGTTTTTGCTAACCATTTGGTAATTGAATCACAGCAGTTTATCAGTTAGTCTTATTTGTAACTTACAATTTTCTTTTTAAACAATTTACTTAGTTTTTAAGTTTATATATATATATATATATATATATATAATAAGTAAAAGACTTAAAATAATATATTTATATGTTTATATATTTTTTCGAATTGATGACTGGAAAATCATTATTTATTTAGATAAAATGATAAATGAAAGTATTTATGATTGGTATTTGGCTTTAAAAGATACATCTTATGATGCAATATATTGTAGATATTGTGTGGATTTTAAAGTTGAACTGTTCTGCTGCAAGAAAGCTTTAGCCAAAAAGATAAATAGATTAGTTGACACCATCAGAAAATTAAAGAAACAACGAAAAAATAAAAAATTAGCATTGTTGTTAAGTAAAACCTTTTTTTCCACCTGTGGCAAATTTTTCTGATAATACAGTGAATGCATCCGAAATTCTTAAAGAAACAATACTGATAAGCGAAAACAAAATGCTTAAAACAGAAAATAAAATTTTAAAAAGGAAATTGGAATCTATGATGGATTTACAAATGGATTATTTTACACATCTAAAAGATTTTGAAGATATGTCAAACAATCTAAAAATACTTATTTCAAAAAACTTTCTAATAGAAGCTGTATTAAACTTTATTAAAAAGTGTTATTGTGAAAAAGAAGAAAAGCTTAATAATATCGAAAACAAATAAGAGCTATTAAAGTCAAAAAAAGAATCATTTAATGCTAGAAATTTGAATAAAAAAATAAAATATCGTGATACTCAGCTGGAAATAAAAAAGAATAAAATAAATTCGTTAAAAAATGAAGAAAAAATAATAATATTGCAATTAAAAAATAAAATAACAGATATTAATTCAATTCTTGAAAACTCAGACATAAACATTTCCGAATTAAAAAACGAAAAAATAAAGCTGCAAAAAAAAAGTGAGTAATTTAAAAGTTATTTTGCAAAATAAAACCAACTATATTAATGACAACAATATGAAAGATGTTATAAGTTTAGAGAAGGAAGTTGTTTCGTTATATAGTAAGACAAACATTTTAAAAGAGGAGAATTTAGAACTTCAAAAATTGGTTTCTTTGCTGGATGATGACGAAGTAATAACATTTGAAGATGGCAGATACAGTGATGACATTCGAGAAACAATAATGAAACTTCTTTCAATGAACGTGAGTATGAATAGTGTCAACGAAGTCATAAAAGTAGTTTTAAACAAACTAGCCAAAAAGAACATATCTAGACTGCCGTCAACCGCTGTAAAATGTAGGTTAATGCAGGAAGCTTCAATTTTAGGTCAATTTCAAGTTGCGGAAGCAATGCTTGAAAATAATTTGATAAATAAAAACTCTAATATAGGCAATTGTTTGCATGGTGATGGTACTCAGAAATACCATAAGCATTATCAAAACTTTCAAATTACTACAACTAGTGGGAAAACTTTATCTTTTGGTCTGTCAGAAGTGGTTGGCAAAGATGCAGCAACTGTTTTGCAAAACTTTACTAATATAATAGATGACATTTGTGACGTTGTTAGCAACTCAGCTACTGAAAAAGAAATTAATTTTGCTAAACTAATAACATCAATAAAATCAACAATGTCTGATCTTTCTTCGGTTAATCCTCTTTTTAACTCACAGTTAAAAATATTAAGGGAAAAACTTTTGCCTATTGCAATTAGTAACTGGGATTTTCTTTCCTCAAACGTCAAAGACAATATGAAGGACATGAGTAATTTTTTCTGTAAACTTCATTTGCTTGCTAATTTTGCTTCTGAAACTGATAAAGTTTTAAATTCTTTTGAAAAAATTCTGCTTTAAAATGATTTTGAAACTGTTTTTGCTTTTAGTGGTAAAGAATGTGGTGCTGTACGGTTAGTTCGTACTACATGAAAGGCATTTCATTCAAGGGGTAGTGAGGAAGCTGGTGTTGCATCATGGTTTAATTCATGGTTGGATCATGGTTTAATTAATGGTTTAAAAAATATAGTTATGCGCGTTTATATGCGAGTTATTTTTGAGTTATAGTATAACTCAAAAATAATTTTTTATAACTCTAAATCGTCTTGAATTAATGTTTTATAATATAAATTAAACACTATTGTAATTACTGACGCCTAGTAAAAATTGAAACACGAGTTCAGTGACGCAACGCGGAAAAAAGTGTTTTTTTAACAGCATACTTTTAAAGGGAGTTTTCGCTGAAATTTTAATTCTTACGAGACTAATAAGGTTTTTTTGTTGTAATTTATTTATTTGGCAATAAGGCAGTCATAAAAAAAGCCACAAACAACAATGTTTTCGTATCGTTTTATTTTACAGAAAAAAACTATCAGTTCAGCGATGCAACATTCAGCGACGAAACAAAAAGATGGAATTAATATCATTTAAAAAAAAAAAAAGTTTTGTTATTTTGTAATTTTAATTATACTCAGGTAAAAATAGCATCGGAACAACGCTATCATTCTGAACATAAAAATAATGGGATTTTGATATATCTTCGATTTTTCTTGAATAATTTAAAATTGAACTGAATCCAAGTTCATTTTTTTTTGTTGTCTTGTGTCGTTTTCTGACATAATGCTAACACAAAATCTGCTGCTGACCTGATCTTGCATTGACTAGATTCAACTCTCAGAGCTGTGATTCGCCTAACAGTAGCTCCTATTCCGTCAACCACTCCTTTCCCGTCCATCGCTGCAAAGAAATGTAAGAAAATTTTTTTATGAAAATGTTTTTCAAACACAACCATTGCAGCCATAATGTTTTTGTTTTTGAACTGAGAAGCTGCATTATTGCTGAACATGTGTACTTCTTTGACTTTATCAGGAATAAAGTGAAGGATTTTGTCAATGTACAGTATAACGGAAGACTTTATATGATCAGTTGAATCAAAAATTATGGCAAATGTTTTTAATTCAATGTTCTAGACTGCAAGGGTCATGATAGAAACTTGATTTTAACCAAAATGAGCCGCTTGCGGTTCATTTTGATGGAAACACCTAGCGTTTTCAGCCCAGTCAACTTGCATTACCGCAATTTCAGAATTATTACTCATCGAAACTTTCTTCAGTTTCTTTAAAATTGTTGATTAGTTTTTCTTTACAAATGCGAGTTTAACGAACTTTTCATGCATTGCTGATATGTGTTAGATGAGTTCTGTTACAGTAGACTTTTTTGAAAATTTTTCAATGTTTGCATATGTTTTAGTTTCAGGCTCTCCACTCTTCCGAGGATACTTCGAAACCAAATATATTAACAGTTTGCAAATGTTTATCGAACTGTTTCATAACTTTACATGCAACGCATTTGTCATAGGCGCAATCGTATGTATACGGTTTACAAAAAAAGTTATTTATCATTTCAGATCCAACTTTGATTGAAGACGCTTGAATCGATTTTGTTAATGCATCTAAGGCAAATTGCATATTTTCATGCAAACTACAAACACAAACATTATGCGGAAATTTTGTAACTGGTTTCACATTGCGTGGACGAAGGTCGCAAAACTTGTTGAGTCCAATTTTTATGTGCTGATTCTTTTTCTTGAATAATTCAAAAGCCTTCTTGAATAATTCAAAAGCTTCTTTAAGCCTATAATATAAATGACGTATCTAAATATTGTTTGCTTTTCCATCAGATAAATGAATTTGAGTGACATCTTTTTTGTTTGGTGATATTTGAAAAAAAATGCATCTTCATTATAAAAGTTTACTACTGCTAAAACATCGCTTTCAGAAAGACCATACAGCTTTGAACATGCTGGAGGTAGACCTGAATTATCTTTACAAGTAGAGCTATTTGAAAGAATAGAAAGAACTTCATATTGTTTCTTCTTTGAAGTTAGTAGTGCTTTTAAAACTATTTTTAATGCTTTTCCTCTTTGTTGAACGTTTTTAACGTTCGACAAAGATGAGCTTTGTCTTTGAGATTGATTTAAAGGTTTGCTTTTTAGAGGGCGACTTTTTAAAACTCTTAATTTTGCTTTAGCAATATAAGCTGTTTTTTTATTTTCTCGACATCTGTTTTTTTATTTTCTCGACATCTCTTAGATCTTACTCTGGACATTTCTTTCTTTTTATCAACATTTTTTTTTACTTCTAATTTTGATTCCATTTCTTAAAAATTTACAACTTTATAAGAAAATGCCAGCATAAATCCAGCCAGCAGAAAATGATAAATAAACCAATAGTTTTCTAATATTTACTAATAGCTCTTCACAATACTAAAATGCAAATTTTATTCGAACAAAACCCACAACGAAATCTGAACATTTGGATGATATTTTGACTTCCTTACCAGGCTTTTAAACTATAACTATAAGTTAATATAATGCTTTTGACCAATTTTTTTTGAATAGTGAAAAGTTTACATTAAAATACATGATTTCTAAACAAAACCTCGCCTTAAAGCTTAATTTCATTGTGATAATTAAACTTTTTTGGCTTTTAGTTCAGTGACGCAACCTAATTTTTGCAGATGTGAATGTGACCAAGAAACACTTGAATTATTTTTAAAGAGTAAAAGCTTTTTACTCAAGACATAATCTCAAAGATTCTTTCTACACAAAAAAATGGATATGTTTTGTTTAAAATATTGCTTTAAAACATTCTTCAAATTTATCTACTAGGTTCAAATATTTTCTGCTCAAAATTTATTCTAACAATAATTTTATTGTGTTTAAACTACAATTAACGAAAAAAAGTTTTTGGAAAAATAAATTTTTAAACACGAAATTTATCTCTTCCAAAATATGTATTTCACAACTTTCAGATTAATTATATGCATATATATTTTAAGTTTGCAATTATTAATCGTAATATAACAACTTAAAAATATAAACTTGTTTTGTAAAAGAAGATCTTGAAGATCTTTTCAAAAATTTCAATAGTTACGATTGCTTTATCATAGTAAGAATTTCGGAAAACATCGAGGAATATTCTCCTCCATCAAAGTTATCTTTTTGTTCTTTTAAATTCCACTACTGGAACGATTTTTTTCATTATTAACATAATATCGACTTGCAGTTCTTCGATAAGTTGAGTGACTTTAGTTTTTTTTACCTTCTATCATGCACTGAAAGAAGTTTAAACCAATACTGTTGCATGTAGTAATCACTTTTACTCCTATTTACTTTTTGTTCAGAGTAAGCCTTTGTAATTTTAATATTATAATTTGGCTATATATATTTAAAAAATGTTTGTAAGTTAAAAGTTTTTTTTCTAAACATTTTACTTTTAAACACTTTTTCTATAAGTTGTAAACTACTGCTATTTCTACTACAGTACAATCTCTCTAATTCGAATCTCCTTAATTCGAAAATTCGAAAATCCATAATTCGATTTAATGCAAAGTCACCGTGAAATGCGTTTAAGAAAAATCAACTTTCTATTATCCGAAAATCTGTCTAATTCGAACTTTTATTCTCCCCCATAAAATTCGAATTAGAGAGATTCTACTGTATTTAGAAATGTTTAATTTTTTTTTCATAATTTTTTTATTTTACATAAGAAAGGGAGGGGGGAGGGGGTAAATTAATTGTTGGCGTAATTTAAAAAGGGGTCTCTGAAAGATTGACAAGTTGTTGACAAGGGGAGGGCGTAAAAATTGCCGAAAAGTTGTTAAGACATAATTATTGGACACCCTAATATTTAATTTACACAAGTCTTAAAAATTTAAGGTTAAAAATAAACTTCGGCAGTTCACTTTGGAAGTATTCTAATTCTTGCTAGAACCGGAATAAAAAATAAATCACAAATTCCTGTCGGAGTTCCGATCATACCGGAATTCCGGTACATCTCTAATTTTGATATATTTTTTAATAAAAAATAAAAACATATTTTATTAAATAATATATTAAAATCAAGGTTTTAATTTTAATTTCGTTTAAAGTTACTTTTTTCTTCTTCTGACTCTAAGGAAAACTTTTCACAATTGCCATTCTTAATTTTTATTTCGCTTAATATCAATTGGTGAGAATATTTAACGGATGGCTCCCATATTTAGTTCAATTTAAATCTTTATTACTTGTTCATAACGTTTGACAAATTTAAATTTACACAAAATGAACCTTTATTATTCCAAAAAACTGTTTATTAATTATTACAGTAAACAAATTTACATTCTAATTAATTTTATTTTTAATATGTACAATAATAAATTTGTAATAATTAAATAACAACAATAAAAAAAAAAAATATTATTGAGATAAATATACGCGCTACATAACTAGTATACCATGTATATTTTACATTTAAAATTTTAAGTCGATTTATTCCTTAATATTCTAGTTTCCATAATTATCCTCATTAATTCTTCTTAAACAACTAGAAATGTGGGTATTTATCAGTTCTAATTCATGGTTAGCACGGATCCTGATAATACCAACCTAGCTGACCCAAGAACGCCACTTTTACAGGGAGATAGCGTACACATCAAGATACCCTGTAATGCAAATTTTAAAATCTTTTTTATTTTGTCTGCAAAAAATAATTTAATTTGAATGTTCAAATTAAGTGAAATTTGACTTTATAGTGCAACAATAAAATCACCAAATAATAATGGCCACACCAAACTCTGAATAGAATTTCAGCCGGATTAGTTAGCTGCTTAAGGATTTATGGCAGTTTTAGTTTATACTTTGTTATTTTTTTTGCAACTTGTACCTGAAAATTTTAACAATTACTGTGACTTTTTAACTATTTTTAAAGAAACGATAACGTGAGAGTTTTACTATGTAATAACAACAATTTTTGTAACAATTGTTTTATTGATTTAACTGCTATTTTCATTAATTGACCAACATTTTGATTTGCTACTTCAAGCGTGGTTTAACTTGGCTTATATATTACGTGGAATTATCAGCATTTTCTAAGGTATAAAATACTGTCGAAATGCATGAAAAAGTTAAAAAATGGTTGAAAAGCTTTTATAATGATATCTACAAAAAAAATATAAAAGTTCAGATAAGATTAAGGGTTTTGACCCAGGGTCAGGCCAAAACCCTTGGCTGGCTCAGTCAGAGGAAAATTTTAAAAATAGGAGAATATTCCGTTGAAAAGCAGAAATTTTTTTTTGTAGGAATATGTCGACAAATAAAATCTCACCTAAGTTGTCAATAGGTATGACTAGTGTAACTATTTTAAATAATTATTTCCTTTAAAGGAAGTATTATGTAAGAATTATTTCCTTGTAATTTAAGTAATTATTTCCTTGATTTTAATTGTTTGTAATTAAATATATTTGTAGGTATGTTAATGGATTGTTATCCAATATAAATTCAGGTTAAATTTTGTAAAAGGGATAGTTTGATTTAGTAAAGTTGGATTTAATGAAATACCACAATGCCAAATTAAGCAAAGGTTCAAAATGAAAATCGAAAGTTTGTGTGCTTGCTCTGTCTGAAAAAATATTTAAGACAGCTTACTGCTTTCCAAACAGATCGAGTATGTCTACTTAACGAGACAAAGATTAATATCAGTGATTCTTGGGTACCACAAAGACTCTGCAACTCTTGTAGAACAATTTTGCACAGGAAATAAGAGGGTGAAAAGGTTATACTCCCTTCTTTTTTTAATTTCAACTCAATACAAGTGAGGCCTGAAACAAGAACCACAATGTGGTTTTGCCTAATCTGCCAAATTGGTCGTTCAAAGTTGCAAGAAAAACATCCTCTTGAAGAGCAAACCAACGTTGAGAAAGAACCAAATGTAGTTTGCAGAACATGCCTCCTCCTTTTAGGAAAAGGTTTGCCCCACCAATGCTCTCAAATAAATTTCTGGAAAACCTTCAATCTTTAGCAGCAAATTATGCCAGAATAGCCGAACAAATTGCATCTCGAGTTATTTCCTATAAAGAATTATCCCCTGGAGGAACACTTCAACTTAAAGCATATGGCGGGCCTGCAATTACAATTGCCCCAGGTAAACATTTATACTCAAATAACTTTTACATATATATTCAAAGAAAACCTTTAAAAATAGAGAAAAGATTTAAGAATGTGTATTTTTAAGAAGTTTCAAATCACTTTAAAAGCGAATAATTTGAAAGTTTTAAACAAACTTTCTGAACAAAGTGTAATATAAAAATAAAAATATGTATGTTTTGATTTTAGATCAAAGTTGCGCCCAGCCCCTATCAAGCGCTCCAAAACAGACCACTCCAGCTCTTGTAAATGTACAATTAAATACGGGACAATCAAACAACAGATTGAAGAAACTTGTCAGAACTGTAAACCAAACATCAAGGAGCATTATGGTAGAGCCAAATTTTTATAAGAATTTCTTAAGAGCAAGTAAACACTGAGTGATTTCATCACCTGCAGTGAATTAAAAATTACTGCAGGTAAAGAATTTTTTTTTGTGTTTTACTACCTGATAGTCGTTTTTGCCAGAATTTGCACTATTTAAGTACATTTTTTTTACATTTCGGCAGTTTACTTCAGTAAATGTTGAGATATTTACGCTATGCATAAGCCAATTCAAACCACTCATCAAATAGCAAATCAATATTCTTGTTTATAGAATGAAAATGGTAAATGTAGCAATAAACAGTTAAAATAAAAATTGTTGATATTACATAGTAGAGCATTTAACATTCGGTCGTGCTTTTCAATGGGGGCACAACCGTTTTTTACCCTAATTATAAGTTTTGTTTTATTATATGTAGTAGTAGTAGTATTTAAAACTGTAGCTGTGTTAACAGCGAGTGAGTTAAAAACTCACTTTGACAGCTTTTGACAATCTAAAAATATACAAAAATTTACTAAAGATAATAATGAACAAATTAAAAAATATATATATAGTTAGTTCTAAGTTATTTTTTTAATGCCAAAAATTTGTCCAAACTGTTTTTGAAAATGTTTACATTTCCCGACATGACCACATCCAATGGCAATTTGTTCCACAAGTTCACAGTTCTATTTATGATAAATTCATATCTTGACACAAACTTGGTTTGCTCTCTGCTGTATTTTCTGCTGTGACCTCTGCATGATTTTGAAAACACTGGTTTGTTTAAAAGGTCTACTGCTTCAATCTCATTAAAAATCTTAAATATTTGAATAAGATCTCCTCTCTTCCTTCTTTCTGACAATGTTGTTAAACCAAGTGTCTGTAAACGGTCTTCATACAGCAAGCTTCTTAAGTTCTTTATCATCCTTGTCACTCTGTGTTGCACCCTTTCTAATATTTCAAATATTTCTAATATTTACTAATAAACTTTTCTCTAAATATTTATAATTATATAAAATAATAATTATATATATATTTTATATAAATAATTTTATTATTTTTATATAAATTATATTTTTAATAAATTTATTATTTTTATATAAAATATTTTATATAAATAATTTTATATAAATAATAATAAAAATAATTATATATATATATTTTATATTATGTATATATTTATATATATATATAATAATTATATATATAATTATATATATATATATATATATATATATATATATATATATATATATATATATATATATATATATATATATATATATATATATATATATATATATATATAAATTATAATTATATAAATATAATAATATAAATATTTCTAATATTTACTAATAAACTTTTCTATATAACTCTAATAAACTTTTCTAATATTTCTAATATTTCAATATTCTAATAATAAAAATTTGTTATATTTTCTCTTAACTGTATCAGTTTAAAGATATATATTGAGATTGTTCAATCAAACTATCAAAAAAAAAACATGTTGTTTTTATTTTCATATAAAGTTAATTCAAACGTTACGGGGGCTGTTATGGCCCTACTTCTCCTTATTTTAATTTTTAAAAAGAAAAACTTTCAAATTTTAACAAACAGTAATTGTGCTGGTCATTAACGCCAGCATGTAAGGTCAATGGAAGATCTATTAATCTTGTTAACTACAAATGAAAAAAACTATATTGAGGTGAAATTAAGTTCAAAGCCTATATTACGAGAAATAGAGAAAAAAAGAATTTTTATTTTAATTATATTCGTCATCTGAATATTAAAAAAATGTTAATAAAAATAAACTTACTAAAACTAATATTAAACAAAACATCTTTTTCGTTACTTTCTTTGAATTTCTCATTAAATTTGAAAAATATAATTTTATTTAAATCAACTGTAACAATTTATTTTACAGAACATTTTAAATAATTGTATTCAAAACAATTTCTTCAATTAAACGACTAATTACATTCAAATGTCAAAAAATAAAAGTTGTATCTCTAAAAGGCGTCTGTGTTTATGTTTTTCACTTGTGGTTTTAAAGCCAGATAATTAAAGGTTGAATTTCATTTTATTTTCGTCGTTTCTTAATTTTGTTTCAAAATGTTCGAATTAGAAAAAAAAGAGCCGTTACTTTACAATCGAACAAAATTATGAGTGTGACGATAGGTTTTAAGTTTTCTTTCATATTTATTAAAAGTATTATAAATAATTCATTATGGTAATGGTAGTTTCCACTATAAATTTATCGATATTTATTTCAAATACATCCACTATTTTCATTTCTTTAATTAAGAATTTTTCAAGTTCTAGCGTACCTTTATTGTAAATTATTTTGCAAGCTTGTTTTTGCGAGTTATTAGTTTTTTTAATTTTGATTGGTTGGTTACCTGCCTATAATATGTTTGCGAATCATGCATGACTTTTTTTAATGACATACAAACAAAATCGATACATCATACCATCAATTTTGGTGTTTTTAAACTAAATATATTATGCTAGAAGAATTTGACTTGCCCATAAAAATTTAAAAAAATCGCAATTAAACAAAACAATCGGTATCATGTAAAAAACTAGTCTATTCATAAATGCTCAGTCTTAACAATATATTTCAGCTTAGTTCATAGCTACAATAAATTATGGCAACAATGCGGGGAAACATTACAATAATTTACGGCAACATAGCACACAAGATACTAAACTTTAGAGCATATTAAAAACACCCTAGCAGAGTTATATACAGCAATTTTTATTGCCGGGAGCCGATAATGAGGGAAATGAAAATGATGAATGCATAAGAGATAAATAAATTTCAACATATGATCTTTATGTACATGAAAGATCCAAACATATTTTGCTTTTAAACTTTAAAAAGAATAAAAATTTAGGTTTTACTGGTTTAAATGGTAATATAATAATATGGAGCAAAATTCAGTTCTTTTTTAAATTTTTGCAATGGCAATACAAATTCGTTCATTGTACCTTTTGGTTAACGACTTACAACTTTTAAATATAAAGACTGATCACTAGGGTGGAGTGAATTTTAGTTTTTTTTACAATTCGTTTAGCCTGGGTGTGCAAAAGTTGTCTATTCGTTTCAGAAATACTCTGGAAAAATATCAATGCTCTAGGAAATTATCTTGAGGTTCCTCAAGACCTTTAAAATTTTAATGGGTCCCTAATATTATGTAAAAAAAGTTTTTTCAAAAGTATGTCATGTTGGGTCTCAAAAGAAGCAAAATTTTATACAAATTTCAAAAATAACAATTATTTTATAAAAAAATTATTATTTAAGATTTTTTTGAAATTATAATTAAAAAAAAC
Source organism: Hydra vulgaris (assembly GCF_038396675.1). Classification (NCBI taxonomy): domain Eukaryota; kingdom Metazoa; phylum Cnidaria; class Hydrozoa; order Anthoathecata; family Hydridae; genus Hydra; species Hydra vulgaris. Next base: position 18,936,766 of record NC_088924.1, on the reverse strand, counting down.
AAACTTTTTTCATTTTTAGTTTAAAAGGTCATTTTTTCTGCTATAAACTATAAAATAACAATTTTTTTAAAAAATAATTGTTATTTTTAAAATTTTTATATAATTTTGCTTCTTATGAGACCCAACATGACATACTTTTGGAAAACTTTTTTTTACATAGTATTAGGGACCCATTAAAATTTTAAAGGTCTTGAGGAGCCTCAAAATAATTTCCTAGAGCATTGATATTTTTCCAGAGTATTTCTGAAATGAATAGACAACTTTTGCACACCCAGGCTAAACGAATTGTAAAAAAAACTAAAATTCACTCCACCCTACTGATCATACTGTATTTATATTACGCCTGTTTTTCAAAACAAAATTGAAACCAAAAAAAAGAGTTAGTTGTTTTATAAAAACTTTTCAGCAAATTAAAAAAAATTAAAATAAATATTTGAGATATTTTTTACCATGTTTATCACTTGTTTCTGTTTCAAGTCCGCAGCAAAGATATCCAGTTGAAGATTGGCACCTATTGTTACGCAATCCACAGTTTTTCCGAATCCTTAGCTGAGAGATTTTACAATTGTTTGCAAAAGTGTACTCGGCATTATGCTGTAATTTGTTTAATGGTAACCCAACTACATAAATATTTTTTTCTCGTCACTGAAACTATTTATAAGTTGAAAAAATAAACCCTTGGTAAACTGAACGCTGAACTTAAAAGTTTAAGTTCAGCAATCAGTTATTATCCAACATATTATCAAGAGTAATAATGTTGGATAATATTGAGTAACATAGAGTAATATTGGCAGATGATGTCACAAATCACAATGCATGCAAATATTGATAAGACGATAAAATTCATTTTGAAGTGATTATTCAGCTTGCAATAAACAACGAAAAAGTGCTAGTTGTTTGGCAATATGTTGTTTATATTAATTACTTTGAAATCATTAAACTTAATTTTAAATAGTGCATACATTAATACAAAGAGTAGGGAAGATGGGGCACATTGATCGCCATAGGAGTGTATTTTAAATTGTGAACAACCTGATGTAGACAACAAATCTTGGAACCAATGCAATGGGGTGCTATAATCCCTAACTTAGGGCCCTTTGATCTTTTATGAATGACATTAATTAAATGTTTCATACTGCTATACCTAAGCGCTAAATATGTTTTAGCTAAGGATTGTTAGTGTACATAATATTATACATCTATAAAATAATTTTCAAATTATTTTATAGATCTATAATATTATGTACACTAAAACTTCATGAATGCATGGTAAAGGAGGACTTTCCTTTACCATGCATTCATGAAGTTTTACCCTATGAAAAATAATCAGTAGAGGAATATAATTTCAAAATGCATTTGAAGAACACCATGCAGTTGACAATGTTTCTCGTTCTGTTAATATGATTCTTTCCACTTGTTTAATTCCTCTACCTGCTTGATCTTTTACTGGCTTTTGCACGATTGTTAAACCTGCTTCGTCAACATTATATATACAGTTAGGATCAAATTTACATCTGTTACATACATCTCTTTCTCACTGTTTTAGGATTTTAAAAAACTTGTGTCGATTAAAAGCAGTTGATCAAGCTAGTTGATTCAGTTTTTATAAAAGACAATTCTGATTGTCTTTTTATAAAACCTTTTCAATAAAATTTTTACTTTTTTTTAAAAGTTTTTTTAACTTTTTATAAAATAATTAATTTTCTGTGTCATAAACCAATGAACTTTTACTCAAAAGTAATAAATATGGGTTTGGTTTTGATTAATTTTCAAATAAAGTCACCCACAACATAAAATTTTTTTAAATGGTATGAAAGTAGTATATGCAGGCAAGAGCATTATGACTTTCTAAAGAATTTTCTTAAATCTTATGACATTTTCTAGAATTTTCTGGACTGTTTTGGATCTTTTCAGAAATCTCTTTTTTTCCAGAACTTTCTAGAATTTTCTGGAGTCTTAAGAAGTTTAAGGAAATTAGCAAGATTTAGACTATATATGCTGCTTGATTGAGCAACGTTAATAACTATATATGAATCTGTATTGGCCAGATACCAATCAAATAGTGTAGACGTGCAATAGGACTTATATTTATTATTATTACCTTTCAGAAATATATTCAAGTATTAGCTTCAATCATAATGTCCTATAAGAAAAGTGCTTCCACTACTGAAAGAAATAAGACAATCTGGATGAAGAATCTCGTACGATTTTATGAGCCACATAGGAAAAGAAAAACTGTTCCACTAAAAGAACAACCACTGGGAGATAACAGCAGGATACCATTCAAAAATTGTTTGAAGGAATAACAGCTACTCTCAATACAGTTTATAGAAGAGTATAGACATGATTGTAGCAAACACTACGAATGTAAACACTGGAAGAAGGATTGGGATTTTCAGTCAGTTACAAAGACTTATTACTGAAAAGAAACTGGAAGAACAACAATTCATTGGTTTTCAACATCATATTTTTGACCGAGTTCTTTTGCGTAGTAATGAATGAAGAACTTGGAGGAAACAACATGTCACCAAATATCGAGTACCCCTTTATCCCAGAACTTATAATGAACTACAAACAGCTCAGGAAAAATATCAAGAATTATAAAGAAGTGATTACTGAAGCAGCAGGGTAGCGCGATGAAATGAATTATCTGTTTCATTTAAATCGGCTATTCCGCTTTTTTTGAAGAATCTGAAGTGTTTCCTAAGTGAAGTTTCAGAAATTCTTAAATTAATTAATGCAAGAGGGAACTCCCGAGCAATTAAAGTTTCTTTAGCATTTATTCTTCTTCCAGAGAGAAGAGACACAACTCGAAATTTGTAGATACATCCTTTACAGATGGGCGGACCATTGGTTTACTGACTAAATGTACAATGCAGACGATTATCGAAAGCTAAGTAGAAGCTTGCACCGTTACAAAAAAGCGTTTAACTCAGTGAAAAAGTTTTAGAATCAGGAAACATCGAGGCTAAAAACACCCAAAACAAATCAGTAAAGAGAAAGAAACCTTCAGCTTAGATTTATTTTTTCTAACAAAGCACATTAATTGTAAGTTATGCTTTAGTTAGGCTGAATATTACACAACTTTTTTCGATATATGCAATAGCTTTTTTGTATTTGTATTATTTACAGGGCCGACGACACAGGTTTTGAAGTGGAGGGCACAATGGCCAATTTTTAAAAAAAGTCTTCTTTATATAAAATTTTCTTTAAAAAAAAAGGTCCTTTAGAAAAAAAGTGGGGGTAGGTGGGGGGTGTTCACGTGCCCCCTGTGTTGTCGGCCCTGATTACAGCTTGTAATTTTATATTTATTTATAATTTTGAGTACTATGATGTAACAATATATTGTTAAACGCTCAAAAACTACATACTATCTCTCTAATTAAAAAATAATGATTACAAATTTGCTTGAAAATTTATCCATATGCATGTATGGTAAATTCAAATTTTTGGCTTGTGGGTGACCTTTTTCAACCGGAAAATCAAAATAATGTTTTTTCATTACTTTTGTACAAATATTCATTGATGAGAAAAGCATATGAAAAGGAAAAACTAAAATAAAAATCATTAATCGAAAGAAACAATACACAGCCCCGAATGTGTTTTTTGGAAAAAATTCATAACTCCGTTAAATGTTTATGAAATTTGTGAAAATTTTAGTATATTACTTTTTTGGGTCAAAGAATTTGATTTTAAGGTTAAATTTTAAGTGTGTGCACTCTGATTCAGGGAATTGGGATGATGGTGGGGAAGGGGGAGGTTCACTGAGAGTCATGAATCCATATTTTGTAAATTTTTCAAATAAATTATTAAATAAAATTAAAAAAAAGAAAAGTAATTTTTAAAAACTTGTCTGCCACCGCCTCGCACCCCACGTAAAAAATAGCGTCGCGATCCCAGTGACCAACAAGCTACAAGCTGGCTAAGTTGCTTTAGGGTCAACTTACATGATTCTGGCATGTGGTATTACTAATATCCGGTAAATTGCTTAGTAATAAAATTTTTGGAAAAGGATATCATATCATATTTTAAATCAAATATATTTGAGTTCAAAATAGTTTAATATTAAACACAAATATACACAGATAAAAGTCTTATTGACATTCTTGAACTATCATTTTTTTCTCAATAAAGACATTTTTCACATCTATTTTATACCCTCTTGTGGTATGTCCAAATTTTCTACATTGGAAAAGTCTTTTTTTACTGGCTTTTTTTTTTTTATTAATATTTTTATAATAAGTCTGAAGTAAATGCCATGTGTATTTATTTGCAATGATATCTATTTTGCCTTGTTCTTGACTAATAAATTTTTATCTATGGTGAACCCATATAGCATACATACTTGGTCATTGGCATCACTATTGGAACAATTACAGTAGTGGCAAAAACCTCCATAATCACCTTCCAATAAATCTACCATTTTGTCATCTTATTTTTGTTTTTAAAAATATTTGTAAAGCATTTTCTAAAAGGATTGGCTGAGTTTCATTTTTATACAGTTGACTCAGAGTTGGTTTGAAGCAGAGACTCAACAGTATCTTTAAAAACACTGTTCACAGGGGATAAAGTTAGTTTAAAAACACTGTTCACAGGGGATAAGTTTAGTTTTAGGAGAAATCTCAGCTTCTGGGAAAATATCTAAAATTTCAACACACATTTTTAAAAAACTCATATACATATATATATATATATATATATATATATATATATATATATATATATATATATATATATATATATATATATATATATATATATATATATATATATATATATATATATATATATATATATATATATATATATATATATATATATAGTATATATATATATATATATATGTATATATATATATATATATGTATATATATATATATTCATAGATAAATCCAAGTTGTAGATTAAAGCAGTTGCGTTATGTACTGATATTTTTGGAATTTTACTTCTTTCTCCCTCCCCCATTTTTCCACATTTTTGGTCAACTTTTTTTTTTAAGTATTTTGACTTATCTACTCCCTGTTCATTCATATATATTTCAACAATATCCACAAAACCATCCAGAATTCTGTTGTAGATAAGTTTTTCATGTTGATCACTGAATTAAATGACAATATATTGTAAAAAGTAAAAGAAAAGCTACAGGGTTTCCCAAATAACATGAAACGTAAGAAATTCAAATAAATTTCAACAGCCTAATTTTACATTAGTCTTTTTATTTACCGTCCTCTTTCAGCCTGTGTGGGAGCTACACAGGCTAAAAGAGGACGGAAATCAAAATCTTCTTATATATCACCCATGGATGACGAACCATGGATGCTGCTTCAGATGGATTCCCAGACAGTTTTATCTCAACTTCTGTTCTTCAAGTTTCCAATTTAGCCACAAGTTTATTTTGTTTCAACTTTCAATATTTTTGTATATGTATTTCAATTTGCTTCAAAATTTTCTTAATGTTTTTTTTTTTATCTCAACTAATTTTAATGTAATAAAATTTATAGATGGAATAAACTTATATAACTAGAAGTAATTAGAATTAGAAGTAGAATTCTGCTATAAGCGAATATAAAAGTTAAAAAACTTAATTAAAAGTAACTTTATACTATACATTCTGTGCCGTGGTTGTTATAGTATACATTTTGTGCCGTGGTTGTTATACTATACATTCTGTGCCGTGGTTGTACACCCAACAATATATCTTAGCACACTTTCTGGTTTGTAAGTGCTCAATATCTAACTGTGCTAATGCACACGTGGGGTCAAGGAGACATGCGACATCTAGCAGCGGATTAAAATTAGGATTGTTTGGCTGCAAAAGAACTGCAAACAGACGGCATAGATCTGCAAGCATTTTAAATGCTACATCTTTGACATCTCCAAAATGCTAAAGGTAGAATTCTAAATTAAGTATCGAATATATAACACTGGATTGAGAAAGTGCATCCGTTTGAAGGTTATTAGTTTCATTGATAAAAGGTTCATTTTTAATCAAAACTAAGTTTGACAAAATCCTGAAGCATCATTCATTCGAGTATATGACTTCGCGAAGTTTTTTCGTTAAAACAGTGACTTCTTCATTAAGAAAAAATTGAAAACTTTCTATTGAAAATATAAGCAAAGGTTTGTAATTTTGTATTTAATTTAATTGAAGTTAAAAGGAATTACCATTTAACTAGGAATAGTTTTTTGGCCTGTCTTTTTTTTTTAATTCTTTCACCTAATCTTTCCTTACTGAATATCATATTCAGAATTTGCATATTTAATATGTAACTTCTTTTTGTAAATATAAAAATTTTTTTTTTTTTAGTAATACTAGATTTATATTTGATTTCCCCCTCTTGGTGATTTTCAATAGTAAAATCAACACTGCTATGATAAGTCTTTAAAATTTGTTCTACGAAACTTTTAATTGAAAAGTAGTAAATCCAGCGTTTAATTAGAATAGGAGAAATAACATTTAGAATACTAAAGAGATGACAAATAAAATTAGACAGAGGTTGACTTGGATATATAAGTTCTCTGTATAAAATTAGATCATCTACATAGCAAAACATTTTTTCGCAGCGTAAATATTTCTAATAAAAATTAATTTTTTTGTTCCTATTAATTTCAATTATAATAAATACAAAATTACAAACCTCTGAATTTATTTCCAATGGAGAGTTGTACGTAGCTTTAGCAACATGTAAATTTATTTTTAGTAGCATGTTGATATTTGTTAATATAGCTGAAAGTCTTTTTCATCTGAAAGCCTATTTCATTATACTGTGTTGCTGAAAAGCTATAGCTATCTGAAAGCCTATTTCATTATACTGTGTTATTGGAATAAACTGAAGCAGGCAATCAGTTAGCAAAAAATCCAACAAAACATAAAGTAACTACTCAAAGAAAATCTAATTATTATTTAGATTTTCTAATAAAATTAGAATACAACATTTATAGTACAAATACTACTCATAAGCAGAACAAGAACTCAAGCTTTTATACATTAGCCGTAAAAAAACTGGCCTCTTAAATTTTTACGGAAAATGCAACAAACCAGACCGTGTAATTTAAGGAAGGCCAAGTCAAGCTCAAAATCATTAATAATGGAACTTTTAAAGCTTAACTTCAGAGACCAGCAGAAAAGAGAAGGGAATATTATTAAACCTTTTATAACTACAAATTTAGCCAATAGTAAATTTGAAAATGCCATATAAACAAACTTTTATTAAACTTATTTCCAATGTTAAAACTACCTAACGAGAATATATTTCTTATATATGAACCTCACCTGCATAAATAAGTACATAGTATGAGTATATAGTAAGAGAGTACACGATTAATATAGGAGTAGAGAAAAAAAAGAACTTGTTCACCAAATAATTTAAGTTTTTTTTTTATAAATAGCTTTTTTGTTAAATAAATCTTAATTAATTCCTTTTTAATTTTGATAGGAAGTTTAACATTAAAAATTTTTATTTATAGCTAAAGATTATGAAAGGCCTTCTGTGTTTATAAAAATTAAATATTTTTATTGATTTAACACATATACTTTACTTATCATATATATATATATATATATATATATATATATATATATATATATATATATATATATATATATATATATATATATATATATATATATTGACCAGCATAGTACAATGCTGTTCATTAACTTGCATGTTTAACATATGTTTAACATATATATATATATATATATATATATATATATATATATATATATATATATATATATATATATATATATATATATATATATATATATATATATATATATATATATATATATATATATATATATATATATATATATATATGTATATATACATATGCCACATGTTAAATATTTCTCTAAAACAGTTGTAGCTGTTTATAGTTTAAAGCAACTATAGATGTTATTGATATTGCATAAAACCTGATAAGAATCATAAACATGATTCATTTATAGACGTCAAATCTATGTATAATAATTCAATGTAATGGGTTTTCTAGAGACATTTATTGAGACAAAAACTAAAAAAAAGACGTTAATTATAAATACTTAAACAAGCTTAAAATTCTTGCCACCACGTAGATAACATCGGTAAAAAAATTTAAAGTTAATATATTGTATTATTAAAAGTAAAGATTTTTATCGAAGACTTTAAAAGACTAAACAAATAAGTTTCATTGCTTGTTATTTCTATTGATAATTTGTTTGATGACGATATGTTGAAACAAATTTAAATTGTAAGACAAAGAATTTGTTCTAGTTAGAAGATTTAAATAGTATATGAAATAGAATATTTGAAAAAGTGCAGTTTTATAATGTACAAACAATAATGTTTTGTAGGAACTGCAGAGATTCAATAAGGCTATGTCAACTTTCGTCTTACATATAATTATCTAAATAAACTAATACTGAAGTTACATAATTAGGTATACATGCATATATCTTATACCCAGCAAACATTTTCCAAGTGGACTTACAGTGGACCTGTATAGGCATTTTTAGCGACTCATTGGAGTTTATTGAGTTTAAGCTAAAGAATGTTTATTGGGTACATATATAGAATGTTTATTGTATACATATATTGCAAATACAAATGTATACGTACATTTATTATATATACATAATATGTATGTACGTATGTATGTCATATATACATTAGACCAGTTCAAAAACAATATTTTTTAATAATTAAGTGGCTAGATGTTTAAATGTTGTTAATTGATGAAAAAAAATAAATCATTAAAGTTCAAAGCATTATTCCAATATTTAGTAACAGCTCAATTAAGTTTACTTTTCAATGAGGTCCTAAAATTAAAAAAAAAAAGTTCCTAAAAGGTACTCAAAAGAAGCAAAATAATATATAAATTTCAAAAATAATAGTTGTTTTATAAAAAATAAATTAAAAAATTTTTATTTTTATTAAAAACTTGTAAAAAATGTACTTATTTTATTTCTAGTTAAAAAAAACCATAGTTTTTGTGCAATTAAATCTAAAATAGTAATTGTAGTATGAAATTATCATTTATTTTGAAATTTTTTATATAATTTTGCTACTTTTAAGACCCAACATGACATACTTTTTCAAAATAATAGGGACCTGTTAAAAAGTAAAGTTAATTGAGCTGTCCCTAAAACACATTATTTAAGTTTGCAATTTTGAACTAATTTTCCTGACCACAAACCACATTGAATCAAAGGGTAGCCCAAATAAAGTTCAAAAATTATTTTTTTTAAATACAATTTTGAAATGGTCTAATATACATTATATATACATAATATGTAAGTATGTATGTATGTATACATACATAAATACATACATACATACATACATACATACATACATACATACATACATACATACATACATACATACATACATACATACATACATACATACATACATACATACATACATACATACATACATACATACATACATATAGTTTTATTTAATTTTGTATTCTAGTGCTTCAAACTAAAAACCTTATACAAATATAATTTTTAATTTATTTATGAATTAAAATTAAATGTCCAATACCATATCTAAATGTCTTAATACCTAAAAAGTTTTATTTTAATTTACAAATATACCTAATAATGATCTTGGCTAATAAGCAGGCGTTAGGCGTCGGCGCCTATATAGAAAAATTACTTGAAAAGTTAAATAATGTATTTTATTTATAATTGATGATATTTTTACATATCTTATTTTGCTTTGCTGAACGAAAATAGGGTTATTTGTCGGTTTTATCATCGGTATTATATTACTTCAACTTTAAATAAATATCGTTTTCTAAGATCAATCTTATTCTAACTGTTTCCGATAACATAAAAGCATTTTTAAATACTGTTTATTATTGTTTACCGACTCTGAGGCTTAACGTATCGTTAATTATATAATTAACAAGGAATTTTTGATTCTAGATCCAATATTAAGTCTGGAAAACCAACGAGAGACAGAGATATAGGAAGAACATAGGAATCTGGTGCATTGAATAGAATTAAAGAAAGACTGAAACAGAAAAATCAAACCAAGTTATGACTTCCAGTATGATGAGATTTCTTAAGAAACCCCTTTTAACTGTTACTGCTGCAGAGTCCTCTGATGAATCTCGGCCAATTCTGGCCAAGTTTCTTTGGTTTCTGAAACAGAATCAGCTTCCGAGTCGAATGTATCAGCTGTGACCCAAGAGTTTAAACGCATTAAAGATTTGGCAAGTAATAAAGTTGTGACTTGAATCAAGAGCAAGCAATTCATTTGAGCGATTCATTTAAAAACTTAGATGCGGGAAAATGAACATTTCTAATAAACGCCTTTCAGCGTTATGACTTAATTCAAAACAGTCCCCATCAAAATATAGAGAAATCTGATTAAAGTTACCCCAAGACGCAAATAACAGATATTTTTCTAAATTTCATTTTAGGCGAAAACTGATTAACGGCAAAAGTTAACACCACAGATGGTTAGTTTACTCCTTGTCAATAGATAAAGTTTATTGCTTTCCTTGTACACTTTTTTCGCATATACAGACTCAGATGGTGAAAAAAGGATCTTGTGACTAGAGATATCTGAATCTGAGTGTTGCATAGACATGAAAAAATCAAGGACACATGGAGTGCATGATTAAATGGATAGAATTTTATAAAAGAATCAAAAATGGAAAAACAATTGATGAGAAAAACGAGGGATTGATTAGAAAATCTCAAAAATATTGGTATACTTGTTTAAAAGATTGATTGATATAATAAATTTTTTAGCCTCACACAACCTGGCATTTAGAGGTCATCGCGAATCACTTAACCTGGACAATAGCAGAAACAGGGGTAACTTTATAGACTTATTTAAGTTGTTATCCAAATATGATCAGACGCTAAAGAAGCACTTGAAACGATATAATGAAAAGCAAATTGCTCAAAATTATCAGAGCCACGACATTCAAAATGAATTAATGTCTGAAACAGTTATTTATGAAATTATACACAGAGCTAAACAAGCAAAATAATATGCAATTTTGCTCGATTGCACCAAATCCGTATTGAACAAATATCAATAATATCAAGATTTTGCAATTTCTCAACTGGAGCAATAGAGGAACATTTTGTTGGCTTTATTGCCGTTACGGAAACTATAGGAGAGTATTTAGAAAACTTCATATTACAAGATCTAGAGAGAAATGGCCTGGATGTACAAAATTATCGAGGACAGGAATATGATAATGGCGCCAATATGGTAGGCATTAATAAAGGTGTCAAAACAAGAATACTCAACATTAATCCAAGAGCATTCTTCACACCGTGCGGTTGTCATAGCTGGAACTTACTTTTAATAGATGCAAACAATTCTTCTACAATAGCCACAACATAATTCGGTTTTATTAATAAAATCTGTATACTCTTTTCGAAGTCAAGCAAGCGTTGGGAACTTACAAAAACTAAATTGAAACTAATACTAAAACCTCTTTCAGAGAGTAAAAACTAATACTAAAACCTCTTTCAGAGAGCAGTGGGAAAGTAGAATAGAAGCAGTAAAAGCTATACTGTTGCAATTTGATAATGTTAGCGAATGTGTTAATGACTTAAAAAAAAGGACGATTCAAAAACTCTAAGTGACTGCAAAGCAGTTTTGAACGAAATGTTAACTTTTGAATTTATTGTTGCTATACACGTGTGGCATGAGATTTTATTACATGTAAATAATATAGATATATTATGGCAATTGATTCCAGTAAACTTAAAAGTCGCTGTTGATACTTTACCTTCATTTTGTACTTGGATTCAAGAATTCCGTGATACAGGATTTGTAAAAAGCATTGCGGATGCTCGACTGTTTGTGTAAAAAAGGGTTTACAAACTGAGTCACAATTTAAAGAAAAAAGATTAGCACAAAAAAAACGAATGTTCAGTTATGAACACGTGGATAAACCTATACAATCAGCTGAAACACGGTATAAAGTAAACTTTTTCAACGCAATGATAGACGCAATCATAGTCGACACTGAACGTCGATTCAAAGCGCTTAATGAATACTTTGACCGTTTTGGGTTTATTTACAATATCAAACCCTCCTCCCCTTCCCTATTTCATGTGAAAAGTGCTAAGAAGATTGAACAGTATATAAATGTTGTACATGTTAATACAATTAATATTATTTTAAAAACAAAAAAATTGAAGCCAGAGCTTCAATTTTTTTGTTGTGCTAATATATCAGCACATCTTCAAGACTCAGTTGCGTTGTTTAAAAGTAGCAGAAAAAAAAAATTTTTATTTACAAAGTTTAGTTAACTATTATAAAGGTTAAAATTAACACTAAGGAAAAAGTCCACCCTTGGTTTCTCATTTCCCACGCTGATGCAATAGCAATTTAATAATAAATGTTTTAGGCGTATATTGTAACAAGCATTTCCATTTTCAAAATTTTTAGGTTGTTCTAAATTGTAATCACTCTCTAGTAACATCAATTTATAACAAAATGTCAAGATAAAGTTGAAAATGAAGTTTTTATCCTAAATAATCCAAATTTTTGAATAATCATAAACATTTCGTAAGTATTCTTTATTTGCTTAGTAAGTCACCATTCATTGTGTTATTGATTATATGTGAAAAAGTTAAGAAAGAATCGCATGTCTTAGCCATGGTGAATAAGGATTTGATGTCAAGTTTTTAAATTCGATTCAAATCCTAACAGTAAATTTAAATGATAATGATGTTATACTAACGTTATTTGCTAGCCTGTTCAAGTCAAGCCTAACTATAAACATTAAACATTTGTTTAGTTTCTCTGTATGGTGCTTGTCATAAAGCTAAATTGATTAGAGAAACTTTAAACTTTATTGATGATGAACAATGGCAACTGAAGAAGTGTGAGCAGAATTACATTATAAAGTATATTTGTATTAATGTTTATTTTTATCAAAAAAATGTTAGGAATAAAATATATAAGGGCTGATGAAAAGCAAATATTATGATACAAGTTCCTATTACCTTTTGGTATTTACTTTCAAATACTCTTATGTGAAATAAGACTAATGTAAAGAAATAATATTGTTTCTAAGTATAGTATTGCTATATTGTTTGTTATAAAGCGCAAAGTTCTGGCAGTCAAAAAAGTTAATGTTTTTTTACTGCAAGAATTTTGCAGTCAAAAAACATTTGCAAATACTTGTCTTGACTTGAATGCAGTCTACACCAAAACCAGTATTTCTCGCATAAATCTTTTTGCTAGGTTTTCAAATAATTTGTCAAAACTTCAACGATATAAAAGTAATCTAAAAATAATTAATAATTAAATTTTAACTTTTCCAGCAAATATTTTTGCGGATTCAATAAAAACAACTTCTTGGCTTTGTATTATCTGTTTATATATACATATTATCTAGAGAATCAGCAACACCAGGGGCGAAAATAATGAAAGGTGAAAACGATGTGAATACTTATTAACACTGCAAAAAATAAAGCTTAAATTTCAAAAATCTTTAATTACAAATTGACGATTTTGATTAGAGTTTGATCACAAAAAAGTGCAATTGTAGCTACAAAATTGTTTGGGAAATTTTTGGAACTTTGAGAATGCCTACTTTATTCTATAATTGAAAAAAAGATTTGAATATAACCCTCCTACACCCATATGTGGCGAGTTAAAAATGTAGGTGGTTGTTACAAAATTATGAAAATATTTAATTTTATTGTTAACTTCATGAGTTACGTCATACCAAAAACCAGAATTTTAAACTTAATTCAATTGAAACAGGTGTCGTATGTAATAAGAGATGTTAATAAAATAATACATATGTAATACGACAAAGCAAAATATGTGGCTTTATATAAGTTTTTAATATTTTCAAAATATAAGTTTTTCTTTGGATTACTATTTTTCCAAAAGATTTATGTTAAATTAAAGAAGTATAGGGGAGGCCAGGGATAGTTGGCAGCAGGGGTAAGTTGACGAGTTGCGTTTATCTGCTAAGCCTTTCATCAGAAAGTGCCAATAATCTCAGGAAACCTTCCTAGTTGATCATTTCATCTTTCACTGTAGTATTGTAAAAATTTGTGCATGCGCATAAAAGATATTGCGGTTTATGTGTTTTTTCGAAATTTTTGCAACTTTTACAACTTCTTTATTTTTTCGATTTTTAAAAGCAATTGCATCAAGTGCACGTAAACTTGATTTGAGTTATATCTTTCATGGTTCAGTGAAATCTGTCTAACCATCCATTTTTTATTATTTACCTTTTTCAGGGATTGATAAGGAAGTTTGTGACCAAATAGCTGTCGGGGTTAGTTGGCAAAATATTGGCGGGGCAAGTTGGCCGTAAATTTCAACTAAACCCAATTGTGTTGGGACGTAAATTTCAAGAGTTTTCTATTTTTAATTTTATAACTTTTTGAAATATTATACTAAAATTGATTAGATAGATTACATGCAAAACTATAAAAGAAAAACAGAGAGGGCTATAACTCCTCAAAATGTTATAAAAAATGCTATTGATGCTGTTTTATTAGAAGGAAAATCTATACGAAAAACAGCAAAAAACTTTAATATCCCTGAAAAAAAGTTTGTCGCAATGCTGAAAAAACAGCAACATCAGATATTTTACAGTCACAGATATTTATATATATATATATATATATATATATATATATATATATATATATATATATATATATATATATATATATATATATATATATATATATATATATATATATATATATATATATATATATATATATATATATATATATATATATATATATATATATATATATATATATATATCTGTGTGTGTGTGTGCATATATATAGTGTTATTTATTTTAATATTTATATTGTTATATTTAAAATATCAATATTAAAATAAATAACACTATGATATTTAAAAAATGGGGTATTGGTTTCAGGAGCGGATCCAGGCTGGATCCGCTCCTGAAACCAATACCCCATTTTGAAAAAAAAAGAGAAACAAATACCCCATTTTGAAAAAAACTGACTGTAGCAAATGCTACAGTCAGTTTTTTTCCTCTTTTTTTTTTTTTTTTTTATCTACATTTTTTTTTTCAAGATATATATAAGATATGCAGGTTACAAGTAATCAAAATACGGCGCTTCAAAAATTTATTCAAAACTGTATCTGAGCCAAGTTGACTATTTTACGGAAATATTTCATTCGGAAAAATGAAATGCTTCACTGAAAAACCCATGTTTTTATCGGGTTTTGTCTCACATGCCCATAAATTTTTAAAAGAATGTCAAACATTTCCTAGTGTATCAACTTAATATGAACTGGGAGTTGAATAAAATGGCAAATCGACTGTAGCAACTGTAGCAAAATTCAATTTGTCATACTTTGAAACAACTCTATACGTACCTCGATAATTTTTTATATATTGAGCCTATTTACGTGCAATCTTTTTAATTAACAAGGAGGTCTTACTTATGACTAAAAGTCATCAAGCGAGAACCTGTAGCAAAAAAAAATAAAAATAGTGAAGCAAAGACCGAAATTCTGTAAAATATCCACTCACCGTTAATTAAACTTTTTATAATAAAGTGGGTAAGAAACATTAAATGAAGAGGTTTTATAATTATAAAGACTAAATTAAATAGCACCGTCTGTTGGCTTATTTATTTAGCCTATTATGAAAAATGGTGAAATGTGTTTACTGCTATTCTACGAGTTATTTATCATTGAAGAAGTCAAACGATTTAAAAACGTTTTAAAAAGTTTATAGACTTCCCAGAGACAAAGAGAAGAAAATACGTTGGATAGAACGTTTACCTAATGCGAGTTTTAAAACGTCTAGCAACACTTTATTATATGATCTGATTGACATCAAAACTTCGAAAAGGTTAAACTAAAATGCACTACCGTCAACCGGGGTGACTTCGGACAATTTTCGAAGAAAATATTAAACTGTTTCATTAAAATCAATACAAAATAGAAATATTTTTGTGGATCGTACCACTGTAATTATAAAAAACATAAAAAAATTTTGGCTTTCAGCTTCCAAATATAATATTAGCATAAATAAACAGTCTGAAAATCAAAAAATCAAAATCGAGAAATGGGGTGACTTGACACCCCATTTCCCGGACACTTAAAGGACACTTGAAGCTTAGGATTTTTAAAGTTGAAATTTCAACATCAAGGATTTTAAAATGAATGTATAATTATGTAAAAAAGCTGCTTAATTAAATTTTTTTTTTATTTCAAATAAAAAAACAAAACAAAACAACTATTGATAAACTATTTCAAATAAACATATAATTAATGATAAAACTGCAATGATTATTTATCGTTTCTATTCCTAACTTTGATCTCGATCGTTTAATGTTAGAAGCATTTTTGCCAGAAATATTGTTTTGTTTTATAAATGAATTTAACCAGTCAATTCCAGGTATCTGCAAATTGCTGCTGTTTTACCCATTACGATTTTTGAGGAAATCAAAAGCCATCTCATGACATCTAATCTTCCGATAGGAAAACCCAAATCAGCAACAGCTTCTAGCATTTGAGCAATGAGTACCTCATCTGCTTTACTTATAATTGTTTGGCCTCCAACCTTCTTAAATGTGGGTTTTCTAATGTGATCATGCAATGTTGATTTTTTGACTTTATGCTTATCAGCAGCATTTCGAATACTCATGCCTATACGGTGATCTTCTATAGCTTTTTTTATACCTTCTTTAGAGCTTGTTCCACACAACACTTTTAAGTTTAGTTAACGTTTGTAGCTTCGCGCCATCGCTAAAAGAAACTGAAGTAGAATAATAAGTAATGCTCTGTCCGAAGTCACCCCGGTTGACGGTATTTTCCTCTCAGATAGATTTTTAGTTTATTCTAAAATTGCGAGGAACCTTCAACTACTTTTTTTTAATTTGGAAATTTCTACTAGGAAATTACTACTATTATTCTCTGTGACAAGGTGTACGTTACAAAAATGTTATTGTATTAGGAAGCTGCTGTTTTTGGAACACCAATGACATAAATTCTCTTTCGTAAATGATTAAAATATAGATATATTATAAATCAATGTAATAAACATCTTTCCATGTTATTGACGCATTTCCAATCAAGATGGAAAGACTAGTATTTAAAGAATCTGCACGAATATAATCTTCCAAAGTTAAAAGCTCAGCTCTAATTAAAAATTATGATGCAGTTTTATTAGAGGATTCCCATAGAAATTATCTAATAAAACTGTATCAAAGGAAATTCCACTACTTTTTTTTTTTAACTTCAACTAGGAACTACTGTTCCCTTTGACAAGGTGTATGTTACAAAAATGTTATTGTATTAGGAAGCTGCTGTTTTTGGAATACCAATGACATAAATTCTCTTTCGTAAATGATTAAAATATAGATATATTATAAATCAATGTAATAAACATCTTTCCATGTTATTGACGCATTTCCAATCAAGATGGAAAGACTAGTATTTAAAGAATCTGCACGAATATAATCTTCCAAAGTTAAAAGCTCAGCTCTAATTAAAAATTATGATACAGTTTTATTAGAGGATTCCCATAGAAATTGTCTAATAAAACTGTATCAAAGGAAATTCCACTACTTTTTTTTAACTTCTACTAGGAACTACTGTTCCCTTTGACAAGGTGTATGTTACAAAAATGTTATTGTATCAGGAAGTTGCTGTTTTGGGAAAACCATTGATATAAATTCTCTTTCGAAAAGTATTTTAGATGTTATGATAGCTTGTAATACAAGTTGTATGTTATTATATGTTTGATGGACCTAAATTTCTTTTGAAAATGTTGTGAAAACCTGTTAACAAATAAATTCTTAATTTTTATGTGATCAAATTCATTTAACTTTAGAGTAAGTTAGAAAGTCAAATAGCAAAGCAAAGGCAATTATATGTGATAAAAATCTAACTTTAACATTTAATGAAAAACCTTGGTTAACTACAGATAGAACTCTTTTGTTGTTTGACTTTTGTCCACGTTATTAAAAATATACAAATTAATGGGCTCAAAAAGCAAAACCTTTTTTTCTGATAAAACTTAATCAACCTAAAACCTCTACTATCTCTAACGTTAACAAGACTGGTGATTTTATTAAACTTGCTTTCACATAATGGAAAACTTTTAATCTAAAAAGTGTTGGCATATCTTTTAGGTTCAATAATGATCAAAAAGCTTCCTCAGAGATGTAAATGATAAACAAAGAAAGTTTGTTTCAGATTTTGGCGATACAGCATTTTGCATGAAAAAAAACAGATATTAGGCATAAAGTGTCCACACAAGTCACAAAGCATTTTGCAAATTATTCACGTGAAGAAATAATCTAGCTGATTAAAATGCTCTTTAGAGAAACACTTTTCTTACAAATATGTTACGTTAGGAAAATTTGTTGCAGAACTACTTGTAGCAGAATTTAGAAATTTATGAAAAGTATCTTTAGACATATTTTTTAAGTGTTCTTTGAAACCAAAGAAGTCTCTTGTTTACATTAACATGTACTTTGAAGTTATGATTTGCTTAACGAATATAAAATTTTGCCAGTATCATGTTTTATTTTTTTAAACTTTGGTCAATATCTAAAATCATTTGAAATAGGTGGATTAAAATGTCCTTTTGACAATACTGTTCAATAGCTTTTCTTCAATTTGATTAAAGATAAAGTTTATTTGACTTTCATATTCAATACTTTTATGCTTTAATGCATTACTTAATTGAAATTGAGTGTTATCGTCACAATATACTTTCCTATATGCTTTTATAAAAAACTGAAAACTTTCTACACCCAAATCAAACAAAGAACTATGTTGTTTTAAACAAAGAACGACCATATTAAGTTTGTCTTGTAAAGTTGACATTTATTCATTGACACTTTTGTTTTTATTATTTGCTGACATTTGTTGATTGTACCATTGTTTATTGTAATATGCCTGGAGTTTGCTATTTTGGGATTTTAAAAGCATTCTTTATTTATTTAAAGCAATATATTCTTATTGAAACGTTTATTTACTATTTTTTATTTGATTTGAAACCTGTTTCTTTTTTTCATTATTTGACAAAAAGTTTATTGTAATGAAGTAATGAAGTATATTATTAAAAATATGAAAGTATTTATAAACTGTTTTTATAAATTTATATAAATCGTTGAAGTGTCTATTTTAATTTTCAGATATTTTATTAGGTAAGCCATTAAATAAAGTATGTGTTTTAAAACAAATTTCGATTAAATAAAAAAAATTAAATTTTAAACAAATTTAGATTAAATTTGTCGTTTTCATTTTCAAATATCAACCTCCAATTTTTTTGCAGACCAAAACATTTTAATAACCACAAATAGTGTATTAATTTAAATATATAGATAAATTTATATGATCATGTTTTGTGTATTATTTGGCGTAAATACATTGACTGGCAATAGGAATACCAAGAACTAAATTTAAATACATCGACTGAGGATAAGGGTTCGTTTAGGGTTTTAGTCATGATTAAAAGTCATAAAAAATAAGTAAACTATTATTTCGTTAAAAAGTATTCAGTTTAAATAGATAGTTTTAACGTCGCGTAAATCAGGTAACGTTTTTCCGCTCTAAACGGAAGAAAGAAGAAGGCAGTGGTAGGGGACCTCATGTATCACTACAAGCCACTGTACATCCAAGACTGGTGCAAATGATGTGTGATTCCCTCCCCCCCCCCCACCCCCTATCAATGAATTTTATTTCATTATGTCTGCAAATTTAGCTCTTTTAAACCAGCAAATCGGCATATATAGATCATATAGTACAGTCGGCAAACTTGGACTTTTCGTACAGTCGGCTAATGTGAAAAGCAAGGATTTTTTTTTTTTAAAACCAAAAAATGTTTATGGCATTTTTGCTACAGTCATTAAAAATCCTGGGTCCGCCACAAACTTCAACATCTAGATCGAAGTGTATTTGGACCTTTTAAAAAATACACAAACACAGCTTGCGATGCATGGATGACAATGCACCCTGGTTCCACAATGTCTATTTACAGTATACCAGTTATTGTGGGTAACTCATTTACATTAGCATGTACCCCTAATAATATCAAGACCGGTTTTGCAAAAACAGGAATTTTTCCACTAAATATTGACATTTTTAGTAACATGATTTTATTCGAAAAAAGACTCTGAAAGTCTGCGTTCAATGCACCTAACGTCACCTTTAGGCTCACGAGTCATGCATAATAACTCTTTGTTTTTTATTCGCAATAATTGTTGCTAGCCGATTTAAAACTCAATTAGTCGAAAATATTGATATAATAAAGTAATATACGTTTTAATTTTTATTGTACAACCTTAAATTGGGAACACTGTTTTGTTTTCACTTTTTTCACTTTATACTCTTTATTTTTATTTACTTTATATCTTTATTTCTATATTTACTCCTTTGCTTAAAACGTTACAATGACTTGATCCAAAATTTTGATGATATTGATAAAAGTATATTTCAGCTATGATTCCTTTTAAAAAAAAAATTGGGGTAAGGGTTAAAATATTATTGAAATACATGTAAATAGGACCTTCAACTTTAATTTTTATTATTGTGAGTCAACTTACCCCTTGAGTATAAGCAACTTACCCCTGGGGTGGGGTAAATTAGCGCTTTTTTTTTTGAGGGCTCGGGAAGGTCCAAAGAATTTTTTGTGTGAGTAAATGCAACCTTTATAAGTTACCCAAATTCTTACTCTTTGAGACTACACTTTAATATTTTCAAAAAAATGTGCCGTTACGGCTACAGAGCTCATAGAGTAAAAACCAAGTCAACTAGCCCCGGTCTCCCATACCTTATTTTCGTGTTTATTCACGCTGTTTGTCTCATTTATTCAGAAAGTACAGAGATAATCTTTTAACTCGTTTATTTGCGTAATTTTTTCTGAACTTTTATTTAATTCATATTCAAATAAAAGTAAATTTTTAATTTGTTATTTAGAATATAAAACAAAAGTTTTTATAGGAAGTATTTGTTTGTTTACATAATGCGAACGTTGTATGTTCTTCATTTTTTCAACTCTGGGCCACTAATCGATAGAACTGAGTCTGGTTATTTTTATATTCCTTTATATACTATTTTGATGTACACAAAAATGGGCTGTTAAAGATAACAAATCGTTTTTTTTTTTCAAAAAAAAAAAAAGTTTTCAAAAATAAACAAAAACTGCATTTTTTTTAAATCGAGTACTCCATCAAAATTCGAGGAAAACTATCTAATAATAGAGAAAAAAAAAAGCTGGGATTTTCCAGTTAAAACCTATAACAATCCCAGACAGAATGAATCTGTAACTGGGAATTAGACAAAAAAATCTAATCTTTCTATGGTGTGCAAGAGGGCTGGGTATTATGTTAGTATTGTTTACTTTTTTTCCTTCTTTTTATCAAATATCTGAATGGTTTATTTAAGTTGTATAAATACTATTATGAAATTACAATTTTTATATTATCAAAAAATTAATTTTCTACAGTATACCACATTGTGAATAAAACTAATATGTTCCTTTGTAAAAAATACTTAGAAAACTCTCCTAAAATATAAATCATGATTAAACCAACATTGTTTATTGGCTCCGCTTCAATTAATTATCCCTTAACTCTAACAATATTCATACATTTAATTCTATTAAAACAAAAATAAACGACTTTTATACTAAATGGTCAGAAATATTAAATCTTGTTAGTTGTGTGAAATATCTTGTAAATCAAAATTAATTCAAAATTTATCTTTTGCATCTTGAAGCATTAAAATTAAGCATTTCAAAAAAAAATGTTGAAATATCTTGTAAATCAAAATTAATTCAAAACTTATCGTTTGCATTTTGAAGCATTAAAATTAAGCATTTCAAAAAAAAAAGTTGAAATCATTTTAATCTTGAAACCCAGTTTAATATGTACCATGCTGTTTTTCGCTTTCATCACAGATATCAGATATGTTAAGTTTGATGTCATTTAATTTGTCTCTAAGAAAATTAAGAAAAAAATAATTTGTTTCTAGTACAATAATTCTAACTTTATCTTCTTCGTTTTTTTATTCAAACATTTTAACTTTTGTGACATATATCCAACTATCAAATTACCAACTTGTTTAGAACTAACATCATAATAACCTCTTACTTTTATAATAATTTTGTAATAAAATTTTTTTTTCTATTTTATAATCTGCTTGTACTTAAATGTCATTACGGTAATAAGTCCATGCAATACCAAAGAAGAAAAAAAAGTATAAAAAACCCTTTCCAACAGAAACCTATTTAATTTATTTTCAAAATTAAAAACTATTTTTATAACTGTTTTCCATAAAAATGTTTCAGCACGTTTTTAGTTTATGTAATTGTTTAAAAATGTTTTATCAGATTGTCAGTTAATCTACCTGTATTTTAAATAATCGTAATTTGTTAACGTTACCAATTTAATTGCTATACGTCAAAAATGAAATTAAACAATAAAGTTAATTAAAAACTTGAAATAAAACTATAGTAACAACCCAGCGGTTGCTTATAACGATAAGAGTTATTAAATAAGCATTAACAAACAAAAACAATAAAGGTAAAGAATAGAAATTACAATTGTACTAAAAATAGTTAAACAATGTTAAGTAATGAAAAAAAAACTAAACTAGATGGATTTACCACAGTTAAGAAAGGATTACATATTGTCACGATCATTTCACAATCTCCTTAGTCATTCTTTCATGTTTTTAGAAATTATTAAAAAAAAACTGAAAAGAAAAAATGCTATTTTTATCTTTCGTCCCAATAAAGCAAACAAAAAAAAACTATTTTTTGATTGGTTTAAGATATAGATGATTTGTCGTATATTAGAAGACCATCACCATTAACTCACAACCTCCCAAAATGGACGAGAGCGATGGTGAAATAATCGTGACGATATCATAGCTTTTAGCTAGCAATTTTATTACGATATAACGACAGCTACATATGGTAGTTTTGTCGCTAGCTACAACATAGCTGTAATAATTTTCTGTCAATAGAATTATTTTAAAATGGCTAGTAAAAACCCACGATATGTATACATATCGGTTTTTATTTAACTATTTTAAACAATAAGTTGATACCTACATATTGTAGCTTATTGGCTTGCTAAAACATAACATTAAATCTAAAAGAAGTTGATATCGCTAGCTAAAATGTTGTGATTTGTATACGTGTATTTTTCTATTATTGTAACTAACAATAATATATATTATTAGTTGTTATAAATAGAAATCAGGTGTTTTTAATAATTAGACGCATTTCGTCAAATTTGTATACGATGCCGTCTTATAATGATATGTTACAATAGTAATAATATGTAACAATAGTAATAATGATATGTAACAATAGTTTACTACTTGACATAAATACGAATATGCAGTATATAATAACCTAGCGATATTCGTGGCAAAATCTGCCTTTTCCTTACCAAATAACGCTATCTAGTCACTATCGAATTCCCCGCCGCTCTATGCCTCAGAATGATCAAAAAACGGCAAAAACTCAACCTATTTTAAAATATCGTAATATACACATTATATGTAAAAATAACAGATTTTTGGGCAGCTTTAAACCGTAAGATGCGGGCATACACGTTGAAGCGCGCGTTACGTTTAACTAAACGCGTAAAAAATAATCTATGTTAAAATTTTAGAAAATTTAAACTATTTTGTTACATTGCTCTATTAGATATTTGCATAACAATGGTTTTGAAGGATGGTTATACATACGAAAAAAAACTGTATAGAAATTTATACAGTCATCAGAACCTATCAGAAAAAAAATTTTATGTATATTATTTTTCAACAATAAGTTAAAATTTCGAATGCGAATTATAAAAAATTGTGCAATTTTGTACAGCTAGTTTTTTTTTAAATTGATTTTGATTAGTGTAAAGAGCAAAATAAAGTTGGAAACACTTTGGGAGCATGTCGAATATTTATTATAGTTAATTTAAAGAGAGAAGTTGATTAAAAAAAAACTCAAGTTTTAGTTATGTCTTTAGTTAAGGTTCTATATATACAAATAAAAATATTTTTTTGATTGATTTCATAAAAAATTTCTTATTACCAATGGTTTTAGAGAAAACATTTTTATTTTTTTACCTTAACACCATTTTAAATGTAAACATAAATGTCACGAAGCATAAAATTCACGGAATTTTATCTTTTCTATCATTATCCACACTGAAAGCCTTTTAATTCAATAAACTTAATTTTTAATTCATTAAAATTACTATCCCAATACCATAATATCACTAATATATACCCTAATGTCACTAATATATATGTGTCTGAGTGTACGAAAAAGAGGTTTTAAAAAATATTTTTTAACTTAAAATTGGGAGTACTTGCCACTTTATGGCTTCTCTAAGGCATAGTGCGTCGGAGCAATACCTCTACAACGCTCTATATTTTTGTTTTTAGTTTTGTATATTATTGTTTCATTAGTTAATTAATAGTAGTGTTGTCATTGACAACACAACAATTATTATAACGCAAAATAAGTGTGTTTAATTTGCCCAAGCTTATAAGCTCTATCCATTAGACTGATGGTTTGTTAAATCATTTGAAATAAGAACTTTTATTGTCAAACCAATTATGGATTGACGTCAACAATAATACAACTAATACATATAATTATGGATTGACGTCAACAATAATACAACTAATATAATTAAAATAATAATATAATTACATATATTTAAAAGTACTTTTAAAAACTACCTATTAGTTTATAATTGTACTTTATTTTATTTGAGAATGGAAAAAATAATCAAAAGCCAAAGTTTAAAGGAAAACCAACGTTTGAAGGAAAATATCGTTTTTCTGCTTCCTGACCGTGGAAATTTAGATGATCCAAGTATAAAATGGCGATCAGGAAAACCCGATTATACACGTGCCAATTCAGAGTTTTTTAAAGGAAAAACAATGAACCATTCAGAAGGATCTATTGAAAAGTTTGTTGAAGACTTAGTCAAAACCTGGGAAATGGAATGTTCTCATAAAATCGATTTTCAACAATGGAACACGGTAAACCACGAAACATATTGCATAAGTGCTAATGGTGGGAAAAAGTTTTCAGGTGAAGAAAACCTTACAGAAGGAAACTACAATGTGCTGTTAAACGTTTGCAATCCTGAATTTTATGATTCCAAAAAAGAAAATTTTGAAAGCTCCCACGTTCTATTTAGAAGTTGTTTTAATAACTCTTTTCCTTGGGAGCTTTTGAAAGTATTCTCAGGTCCACCCAAAGTTGTGTTTACATGGAGACATTGGGGTACTTTTTCTGGTACGTTTATGGAACAAAATGGCGACAACAAATTGTATGAAATGTATGGTTTTTGTATAGTAAAGGTCAATCAAGACATGAAAATTGAAAGCATTGAAGTGTATTACAAACCAGATGATTTTTTCCAAGCATTGTTAGAAAAAAACGCTACTCTATCAGGAACAAATTCGCTATTTGGAAATGGTTGTCCCTTTGCTTCTAATGCTTGAGGCAACATATCAATCGTAAACTTTATTTTGTTATGAGCTTTATATGCCTTTTATGTCAAATAATTTGTTGTTTTTATTTAAACTATGTTTGATCGACTTTAAATTGTTAAGTCTGATAAATTTTTTTATATTATAGATCAAGTGGTGCAATAGGTTTTTTTATTTTATTTTTTAGAAGTTTTTTCTTATAGACTTTTTTTTAGTTCATCAAAAAAGTTTTTTTTTAAGGTTTTAATTTTTTTTTATAAGATTTTGATTAAGGGAGAGGGGGGCAAGTTGATACGAGGGCAAATTGATACAAAGCTAATAAAACAGCTATAACACTAGTTGCGCGAACAAGATTTGGTACGGGAAATAGCTTTTTAGTTTCCTAACGTCCGATGTAAAAAGATTTCCGTTCATTTCAAAATTGATCAAGTTAGGAAGCATTTTGTAAATTGAGCAACTTTCGAAAAAAAAACTGACAACATGGTTCGTAAGAGATTTTACAAAAAAAGGTAAGTACATTTAGCTCATCAACCCTTCCATAAGTTTAAGAAAACATTTTTAAATGATTTTGTATATGTCATTTGTTTGTTCGTTGCTTCTGCTAAAGTTTAACTCGAATTTAATGCAACGCGGTCTAAAGGGACACGTTGATACAAACCACTTGGGTCAAATTGATACACTGTATTATCTTACCCCTTTGGTAAAGCATTTGAATATGGCCGAAAATATTTTTGTTTATGTATTTGCATTAATGCAATTAAATTGTTTGGTGTAGAATAATGTTTTTTTTTAAGCAGAGATAGTAAATAGGCCAAAATAGGTAAATAGGCCTAATAAAACATTGTTAGGCCTACGGCCTAATTATTATTTATACCACTATTTAAAACTTTTGCAATCCAATCTTTTGGATTGCAGTCCAACTAAGTTGTTCCATTCTCATATCATATTTCACGTTTCTAAAAAAACGCGCCCAAATTTTAAAATCAACCAATGAAAATTATATCAGAGTTTAAGTTGCCGTACCGCTAGTATTAATGTTTTCGTATATTTGTAAACACTTAAAAAGTTCGTAGTGCAATTATATTGGTATTAATTATAAATATAAATTACCGGAGAAAGTAAACATTTTTTAATTTTTTATAATTTCAGAAGGTGCGAACATATAAATGAAAAACTACTTTTGGGGCCTCATTGGAAGTTTTTAATCTTGCTGCTGAGAAAGTCATTTCTAAAAAGCAAAATCTCAGAACTGTTGCCTTGACCCATGGCTTAGATAAAATGACATTATTTCGTTTTTGCAAGAAAACCAAGGAAGGAGTTTCCACATCTGGTTATTCCGAACACAAATTATTATTTACTGCTGCACAGGAGCAAGAACTTGTTAATTATCTGCCAGACGCTTCTTTAAGTAGAATGACAAGTTTTAACAGGACAAATGTTGATTTGTTTTACAACAGTTTAGAGAGCCTGTACACTCGTTTCCATTTCAAACCACACAAAATTTGGAATGTGGATGAGACTGGACTAACCACAGTTCAGAAACCATCAAAAATAGTAGCTCCAAAAGGCGTCAAACAAGTGGGTGCTGTTACAAGTGGTACTAAAATATGCAGGATACTTAGTGTAACATATACAAGTTAATATTTCCACTCTAAATATAATATTTAGCTTTTAATGTCAGAAAATGTAAAATCAACGTGCCCCCCCTCCCCTATCCCCTACTAAACATACAAAAAAATATTTATTCCGAAAACGCTATAAAATAAATAAAAAACATTTGTCATGGCTTATAAAGCACTATAGTATTTGATCATAAACTCAAAAACTTAAATCATATGCCTATCAGACTGTGAATTTCAACGGTAAACCAATTTGAAATGATTGGTGACTTTTCTAAAGAAAGGAAAATTAACTAACGCAATCAGCAATCAGATTGTGAAGTCATTAATAGGAAATATATTTCCTATTAATGTTCAGCTACCTATATTTCCTATTAATGTTCAGGGTCCGTATTTTCATCTCTCCGTTAAACTTAATGGAGCTTTTGTCTGAAATTTCATTACAATATTCTAAGTAAAGAAAAAATTTATATAAATTCGTTAAAATAAAACTTATACCAAAATAAAACATTTATGCTTAAGAAATTATAATTTTAAATAAATTTTTTTTAATGTAATTTAAAAGAAATTTTTGACTAACGCTCCGCTAAGCTTAACGGAGAGAATACGGCCCCGGCTAAATATATTTTCAATTAATGTACAGCTAACCGTTCTTAATAGGAAATATATTTCCTAATAATGTTACTATAGGAACAATAGTATTTGTCAAACAAATTTACTTATCGTTACGTTAGAATATAGGGTTCTATCTCACTTTTGTAATGTTGAGAGAATTGTAAAATTGTTTATAAACTAATTGTTAATTCCAATTTTATAAAATAAAGTTTAAATCAACAAAAACAAACAGTTTTAAAAGTTATAAAAAATTAGTTATAAGGTTATTAAATTAAAATTATATGACTGTGAATATAAGAATAATATAATTTAAAAAAATCCGAAAGTATTTTAAACTCGAAGAAACAGATGGAACCTTATAATTCTCACGTCACGATATGTTATTTTGTCTTATACTAATCTGTATTACTTAAAAAAGATTAAATAATGTGTTTTCTAAACAGTTATTGTAACAAATTTATTTTTTTAATCTTTTAATTTAATAAATTTAACAAAATTTGTTTTTCTAATTTTAAAAGCTTAAAGGAATATAACAAGTTTTGCTAAATTTTCTCATTACAAAGAGGAGATAGAAACTTATAATTCAAACGTCCCGTTATGTAAACATGTGAACATTTTTTTAGTAATTTGTTTTAAGAGATTTTAAACACGTATATTTTTATTACATATGCAGGTCTTGACAACAAGTCTGGCGCAAAGGAGGCGTTTGTGTGTGAGGGGGAAGGGTAGTTGAACCCCTGCCCCCTCATTTAATGAATATTTGCACCATTAGTCAGCTTGGGATCTTTTTGTAACTTCAATCGGCAAATTGAAACCTTTTTCTTAGATACAGTCAGCAAAATGGAATATCGACTATTCGGCAAATTTGAGAGTTAGAGGGTCCCTTTTTTTTTAAGTCGGCAAAACTTGCAAGGCAACC
The DNA here is from genome assembly GCF_038396675.1 of Hydra vulgaris. Lineage (NCBI taxonomy): Eukaryota > Metazoa > Cnidaria > Hydrozoa > Anthoathecata > Hydridae > Hydra > Hydra vulgaris. Next base: position 18,908,147 of record NC_088924.1, on the reverse strand, counting down.
CCACCTCCTCTGCCACTCGACGCATACTCGCACCGGTCTTGTTTGACAGCACATCACAACTTTAATTGGCGACTATGGACTTAAAGATCTACGAGAGTGAAGATATTGCAATAAACATATTTGAGAAGCAACTTTATCATAAAGGTATTTCTAAGCAAAATTTAACAAAAAAATTTTTAAGTTGAATGTTAAAAAATGGTTATTTGGGTAGATATTTTAGTTTAATAACATAAAAATGAAAACATTAATCAAATGATAAAAAAAAAAAATCTCTTTAACGAATGGTTGGTAAAATAATTTACTAGACAACATAAACAAAAAAAACAAATTTGTTACAGGCTATATAAAAAAATAGTTTTGCATCGCTAAAAAAATTACTTAATTAGGTTTCAGAATTAGTAATTCCCCAGCAAACATTTAGTCTAAAAAAGACGTCTTAAATATGTCTTTTAGACATATTAGACGTTTTTTATACATCTAAAAGACGTCTTTTTTAGACTAAATGTTTGCTGGGTCTAATCAGATTTCTCCGTAGGTGCAAACAGGATTTTTTTTTTTAACTTTTTAGTATAGATTTGTTAACTCAATTTTACAATATAATTGAAGGGCTGCCTGCAAAAAGTTAACAAGTCCATTATTGGAAAAAAAGAGATAACTCTTTCAGTTTGTAAAGAGACTTATAATCTATCATATCCAACTAATATTTTCATGAGAAGAAGATCGTAAGTCCCATTAAAATGATACTTTCAGTATCAAAGATCTGGGTTTCTAAGCTGAAAAAGTGCAGAATTCCTTGCAGCCAATGAGCAGGGAATTCTCTGTCACGTGATAACGTAAATTTAACAATGAATACAAGCCATCATGGCGTCAACTAGGAAGCAAAAAATTGATGAAGAAAGTTGGAAACGAAATGAAAAGAAAAAAAAACAAGATAGATGGTAAGTAAAACTGCTGAATAGTTTAATAATTAATAGCTTTTCTATTAATAATACTAACAATATGATTAAAAATCGATTTTCCTAATCTATTAGGAAAATAAAATGTAAAAACTGTTTGTTATTTTCTGAAACTGAAAGTACCGTAGTGAAAGTCTCTTACTCTTTTTTTTCGGAAAATTCGTAGATATTTATTTTATTGCAATAGTTTTTGTACTTATATTGGTAACCTGTAGTAAAACAGTAACTCTGTTTAATTATATTTATTTGATATAAAATGAATGAAACAAGCAGGATTATAAATAAAAAAAATATCCACATCGCCAATCACATTATTTTGGGATGTGTGAATTTCAATTTTACGTTAGCCGAAATTTGCTTAAAAAAGTGTTTCCGAATTTTTTATGAAGCGTCAAGGTCATCCTCTGCCTTAATAATATTACTAAACTTGTTGATGGTTTAAGAATAGGTATAGTTGTTTTTTATAATTTTTATATTTCAATTAATAATTTCAGTATAAAATACATTTAAGTATTTACAAATAAATGACATTAAAGACGAGCTGAAAAAGTTGATCAAAAAGGAAAACAAAGTTTTTATCGAAGTAAGAGTTTGCTCTCGACGATTTTTAAAACTTCAACAGGAAAAAGTATTTTTCTTTTAATTCTGAAAACTTAAGGAAATTTTAGGCGGACGTGTAATCGGCGCACCCCCCCTAAATTCGGTAACTACCGACAACTTACGAGTGTGATTTAGGATCTTGTTTACTTGCGGTACGGAGTTATTTATGAGTGCAATTTAGTTTGTAATGTTTACTTAAAGTACGGAAGGAAAAAAATCGACAAAAACAAAACACTGTTTTATTAACTTTATATATTGTTCTATATTAAATAAAATATAGCGAAATTAAACATTAAAAAAAAGTTATTTAATAAACTTACAACAAAAAAAAAGTTGCATTTCTTTATCACAAAGATGCGAGATAAAACAATTTATTTACAAAAAAGAACTTGTTTACAAAATATTTTTTAATATTATTACTAGTAGTATTTTAAAGCTTGCTTAAAACTAAAAAGAAATATTTACTATTAAATAAAATTTTTTCAAAATTATATATATATACACACACACATAATTTCAGTAAATAAAATAAAACAGCTTATTTTATTAGAGAGGATACTTGTCATGTATATGTTGTAAAAAAATTGTAAAGTTTTGCCAAAGGTTTTCAGTTTTAAAAGCGAAATAACCTCTGTATATTGCTTCATCAAGTCGACTCCACTTCAAATCACCTTGTGACCCGCAAACAAATTTCAATCTTTGCTTTATTCGACTCCAAAAAGCCTCAACATGGTCTGATGTTGCTTGCGTTACAGGATCAACAAAGTTGGTTGTGTGATTTACTGTGAGATGGTTAAAACCTATGTTATACAAATTATTGTAGGCAGCCCATTGATCTGAATGAATTGTAGACCCAACAGCCACCCATCTTTGAATTAATGGAACCAATGTTGCAGCAGATCTATCCTCCACACGTGTTAAATATCCCTTTTTAGTCATTAGATCATATGCTCCAAATATCCAATGTTGTTCGACGACATGCCCTACACTATTCTTCCTTTTAAACATTAACGATTCATCAATTTCAAAAACATGGCCAGGACCAATTAACTGATTTCTATCAGGAACATCAATTATTTTAAAAGAACATATGTCTCTAAAGTACTGATACCACTGAATTGATATATTTTTGCAAATACCAACTATATCGCTGGCTGTTGTGACAGGTACCTCCGCAATCCATAAAAACATAAGTTGAAGAATACTACTTATGTCTAGTGATAAACAAATTTTAAAAAAGCCACTTTTAATTGTCTTTGTCTTCTTGCATTTACAACACCTCCAAATATGTTTGTCCTAAATATAAAGTAAATTTGATAAATCTTATTATGATATTGACTACAAATAATAAAAACTCAAAGCTTAAAAAAACTTATTTTGTCTTAAAATAAGCACAAAAAAAAATCATAACTAAGCTTCATGAAAGTTTATTAATGTTTTTGTGATAGTAAACATTCCCAAAGTTTAAATAAGGTTAACAAAGCTAATATAAACATTACTCAAGTTCAAAAAAAGATTAGCAAAGCTAATAAAATATTGCTCAAGCCTAAATAAAGATAAACAAAGCTTAAATAGTATTTAGGCTTTGTTTATTCTTTATTTAAAATATTTAGATAATTAAACAAAGCTTAAATATTATTTTAGCTTTAATCTTTATTAAAAATAAAGATTAACAAAGCTCAAACAAAGATTAATATAAACTAATATAAACATAATATAAGCTAATATAAACATTAACACAGCTTAACTAAAGATAATTTTTTAAAGGCTTTATTATTTATTTTTCGCAATTTGACTATGAGTTAATATTTAAAAACATTTACCTGACAGCGATTATACTTTTGAACATTTATAGCATGTCCGCATTCACAAAATTTCTGAATATCCATTAATCTGTAGTGCTGGAGAAATCTTATTAAATTTTCCTTATTTATTAGTTCAATAAAATGTGTAAGAGGAGACATCTTCAAAGCGTTGCACAGTGGGCCAGGTGGTGGACAAAACCTAAAAAATAAATGTTTATTATATTCAAAACCATATAACAAAAAATATTTGTAATACTCTCGTTTAAAATTTTAAAAATTGTTTTGAGTATAATAGTATCTTTAAAAGCCACAAAAATCAATTGCGGTTTCATGTATAATGAAAAAAAATATTTTTTAAAAAAAAGCGTGAAATTTTAATTTTTTATGCATAGCTATAGTAAAGAGTAAGTTTTAAAGTTTTATGAGCTTACGGGATTAGTTTATATATTTAAAATATTTAACACTAAAGCTTTTCGAAAAAAAAAAATAAAGCAAAGATTAGCCTTTATAATACACTTATAATCTGGCTTTAAAATAACGTAGTAAATTTTTAACATTTAATACTTTTATTTTGTACAAAAACTGTCACATAGTTTAGGGAACCTACGAGAACCTATATTGAATGCTTGAACTTGTAAATGTAATATGTGTACAACCTATTTAAACTATATACATTTCCCCCAACTTCCCCTTTTGGGTTTCTTTAACATTTTAAAATAATGACTTGTAGCTTATGTTATTTGCTTGAAATCAACTTTTATTTCTCGTAAACAAAAACACATGTTATTTTGTTTGTGATTTTATTCAATACAAATTGCACTGTTAACCTAACATTTGTTTTGTTTTTTTATATAGTAATAATATAAGAATTGGTGACATTTACAGACTTATACAACAAAATAAACTAGTTTTTACGATATAGGGGAGACCGGGGCTAGTTGGCTCGGTTTTTACTCTATGAGCTCTGTAGCCCTAACAACACATTTTTTTAAAAATATTAAAGTGTAGTCTTAAAGAGTATGGATTAGGGTATCTTATGAATTTTGCATTCATTTACAAAAAAAAATTCTTGGGGCCTTTCCGCCCCCAAAAAAAAAAAAAAAAATTGGCGCCAACTTACCCCACCACGGGGTAAGTTGGCGCAAACTATAAAAATGATTATTAATGCACTATTAAGTGCAAAATTAATAGAAGTTTCTTTTAAATTAATTTTTGCAACAATTTTATTCCAAAATTTAATATTACTTTTAGCTGGTACCAAATATTAGTCCGTATAAAAACCAAACAGTAACCTACCTTTTATCAGTGGAAAAAAAAGCTAAACAAAATTTTTTTAAAATTTTTTTGTAAGAATAAATATTTTCAATATTGTTAAAAATAAAAAAAATAAAAAAAAATAATTTTATAAAAATAAATATTTTTTTCCATAGTAAATGCTATGAGCCAACTTACCCCGTGAAAAATTTGTGAACTTACCCCGAAAGCTTTTTTTTTAATAAACAGTCTATAGATCCTGAAAAACGGAAGCTTTGAAAAAAAAGTCTGACTGGATATAGTAAACCAATTGTAACTGGAACTTTTACAATAATTTTTTTTTTCATACGACTAAATAATTTCTTTGTAAAGTAAAAAGGAAGCGATGTTCTAAAAGTTACGTTTTTGTCCAAAAAACGCATAAATCTCAATATCTCCCATGCGCATGCGCAAATCCTGACAATACTACAGTGAATGATGAAATGGTCAATAAGGAAATTTCTGAGTAATTTTTGTCACTTTCTGATGAAAGACTCTAAAGATAAACGCAGTTCGTCAACTTACCCCTGCGCCAACTAGCCCCGGTCTCCCCTACCATTCTTTTCATTGAAATTAACTGTTCTAGTTTCTGCAGATATTAAACTAGAAGATTCTGAGTGAAAAACTTTATAAAATACAATGTAAAAAGTTTGAAGTTGAAAGCTGCAAAAAATAATAATACTCATTTTGAGAGAAGTAATGAAAACTGGCTAGCTCAAAATTTTCAATACACCTACAGTTCATTAAATGCTACATCATCAGTTAATGAAGTTGGGAAACCATGTCGCTCTTTCGAAAAATCTTGTAACAAAACAAAAAGAATAAGCTTAACAATGTTTTTAATGTTTTATTTAGTCATAAATTACTTCAACATGCAACATGCAATATGCAACATGCAACTGAAACTAAGAAAAGAGTTTAAGTACAAAACTGGCACAAAAATTTCTATTATTTAAAATAAATACCCATTAAACCTGCTTAGATATATTCTTTTGATGAAGCTTTAGCATTCATAATTAATGGTGATATATCAAAATCAACATACCAGCTTCTAAGAAATGGTGCTGAAAAAACGGCTGCCACATATATCCTTTGTATAAGAGTATAGGATCTTCAAAGGCTAAATACTATTCCAAGAACATTCAAATGGATGGCTATTCAGTACAAATACCGCTAAAAGATTTTCTAAAACACACTGTTAAAAACTATGTGGTATACAAAACATAATGCTAAGGAAGTAACTAAACTGACGTTTAGACGCAAGGCTGGTTTTAATGGTGCTACAGGATATAGTGTTTACAAACAGGTAAGTTAAAATGAAAATAGTGACGAATGAAGAGTGCCTATTGATTATTTGCTTAGTACCTTTAGAACTCAGTAGACTTTATAATAATAAAAACGTTGTAATATTATTCATCCAGAATGTGCGGCTAATAAATTAAAAATAAAAAAATACATTTTTATATACAAAGATGAAAAATAATCTACAGACTTATTCAAAATGTCGTGGGCATATATATGCCCACGACATTTTGAATAAGTCTGTAAAAAAGTCGGAAAAACCGCACGAACTTTTTTGGTTACCTGATAGATAAATTTATAGAAATATATAGAGAATATACATGAATATATAGATTTGAAACTCTATTATTGATATTATTATATATATAATAATGGTTACCTGATAGATAAATTTATAGAAATATATGTATATTCTCTATATATTTCTATAAATTTATCTATCAGGTAACCAAAAAAGTTCGTGCGGTTTTTCCGTATATAATAAAAACACACAAAACGACAAAAGTAAGTACATTTATTCATCAAAATAGTCACCATTAGCATCTAAAACCTTTTCCCAACGTAAAACAAGCTTATTTATTCCACTTCTGAAAAATTCTCGGTCCTTTGAGTCTATAAAAGCTTTCAACTCCATTTCAACCGCGTCCTGGTCTCGGAACTGCTGTCCTTTTAAATGATTTCCCAAGGAAAGGAAAAAATGGAAATCAGTAGGGGAGAGGTCTGGCGAGTATGGTGGATGAGGCAAACTCTCCCAACCAAGGCTTTGGAGCTTGTCCTGAGTCACGCGAGCGGTGTGCGGTCTCGCGTTGTCGTGGAGAAGCAGAACTCCTCTCCTGTGCACCAGTGCAGGCTGCTTTACAAGCAACAGGTCGTGAACTCGTTGCAGCTGTGCTGAGTAGACCAGTCCAGTAATGGTTTGGCCTGCTGGGAGCAGCTCGTAATGCACCACACCAGCTGTAGTCCACAAAATGCAGAGCAAAACCTTCCGCTCGTGGAGATTGGGCTTGGGTGTCTTTGGGATGGGGTCATCGAGGGACAACCAATGGTAGCAACGCTTGGTATTGTTGTACACAATCCATTTTTCGTCGCATGTCAATAAACGATCAAGAAAAGGCTCAACATTGTGGCGTGATAAGAGTGATGTGCAGATCGTAAGCCGTTGCTTCTTGTTGTCGATCGACAATTTGTGCGGAACCCACCACCTCAGCTTCCACGCTTTCCCAATCGCATGCAGATGCAGGCGGATGGTTTCAACACTCACAGCAAACCTCACTGCAAGTTCTTGGCAAGTTTGGCTGGAGTCAGACTCGACAGCGTCCTTCAGTTCATCCTCATCAACCAACAATGGGCGTCCAGAACGCGGCAGGTCTTCGATGGACTCATCTCCCGAAGAGAATCGCTGAAACCACTTCTGTGCTGTGCGTTCACTTACTGTACCTTCTCCAAATGCTGTGCAGATGTTTTTGGCCGCTTGTGTTGCATTCCTTCCAAGTTTGAACTCGTAAAGTAAGCAAGATCGAATAATCGTTGGTTGGGTTGCCATCCTTTCTTTACACAAAACCTTCCTGTAAGCTCGTTACAAGCCTACACTATATATGCAGCAACTGCGCGTGACACACGCGTTCTATTACGCAACAAAGCTACTTGCCTTGTGCGATGTGGGTGTTGTAAAAAATGCTAAAAACAATTCAATTACCAAAAACCGCACGAACTTTTTTGGTTACCTAATATATATTTCAAATCTTTTATACAATATCGATAATAGAGTTTCAAATTATAATTATTCTATTATATTTTGCCGTTTAACAAATTTGACAGTTTCCATAAGTTTACAATTAAGTTAATGGCCGGAGCAAGAAGAAGGCATAATTTGCCTTATCGCCAAGCACCGTGTTACAATTTATAATTTTTACAAAGTTGCTTCAAGAATATATAACATAAAAGAAAAATTAAATGAATGTTTACAAAAGATATATAATAAATAAAGTAAAATATCGTTTAATACATAATATCATAAATAGATTGAGTAAAAGTAAGAGTTAATATATAAAACTTTATATATATTTTAAGTAAAATATATAAAAGATAAAGTAAAATATCATAACTAGATTAGGTAAAAGTAAAAGTGAATATATAATAACTTTATATATATAAATACGCACAAAAAATAAAATAAAAAGCGAGAAAATGTGATTTTTGATAATGATTATTGTCAAAAAATTTTAACCTTTTTTTTTTTTTTTTTTTCTTTCGAATAATTACGAAAATACGAATAATTAACTTGTTTTTCAGTTTTTAAATTATATATCTGATCTTTTTTTAAAAGAAAGACTTATAATAATATAAGTCAAAATCTGCGTTTAAAAAAAACTGTTTTGAATCAGTTTTAAACTGATAAAGAGATTTTTTTTTTCCGGAAACAATGTTTGGAAATCTTTTCCACAAAAGTGGTCCGCGATTCTGAATTGAATAAGAAACTTGTTTAGAATAAGATTTTGGTATAACAAAGTTGTTAGCGGAAAATCTTGTAGCATATTTATGGTGTATTACTTTAAAATAAGTTTCAAATATTTTGAGGGACAGTCCATATTTTGTTTTATACATGAACAGTAGAACAAGATGGATATTAAGTTTGAAAATATTCAGGGCACCAATTACACGTAAAAGAGGTTCACAAGGAACCGCTCTACCAGATCCAAATATGATTCTAACTGCATGTTTTTGCTTGCTATAAAGTTTTTTTAGCTTAGTGTAATTAGTACTTGCCCACATGATGTTGCCGTAAGTTAAGTAACTATGTATAAAGGAAAAATATAAACTTTTTAGGGACTTAAAATTTAAAAGTGGCTTAACTCTATAGATCATGCCAATGCTTTTTGAAATTTTTTTTTCTATAGAATTTATATGCACTTTCCAAGATAGCTTTTCATCAAAGTTGACACCTAAAAAATTTACAGATATTTGCCTTTTGATGTTAGTTTTATTCATCAAAAGATTGGGAAGAATAAATGGTATTTCCTTTGTTTTGCTTGGTTTGTGGAAAAGAGAAAATTTAGTTTTTTGAACATTCAAAGACAATTTGTTGCATATAAACCATTCATTTACTTTTTTTAATTCTTCATTTACTACTGTAAAAAGTGTTTCAATATTTTTGTGAGAATAAAAAAGATTTGAGTCATCTGCGAATAAAATAAAATTTAATAGGTTTGATGTTAAAGACAAATCATTTATGTATAGTAAAAAAAGTAAGGGTCCAAGTATAGAACCCTGTGGGACTCCGCAATTTACAGTTTTTTTGGTTGTTTCTAAATTTTCAAATTGTACATATTGTTTTCTGTTTGAAAGGTAACTTTCAAACCAGAGTAAGTTTGTCTCCTTTATTCCGTAATATTCCAGTTTTTTTATTAGAATGGAGTGATTCACCGTATCAAAAGCTTTCGACAGATCAATGAAAACTCCTAACGTATAATAGTCTTCTTTAAAAGCATTAGATAAGTGATTAACTAACTCTACTATTGCATGATCTGTTGAGTGTTGCTTTTTGAAACCAAATTGCTTACTATATAACATGTTGTTTTCAGTTAAATGATTATACAGCCTATTGTACACTATACGTTCAAGCAATTTCGATAAACAAGATAAAACAGATATAGGCCTGTAATTAGAGGGTTCTGACTCATCTCCAGACTTAAATACTGGAGTTACTCTAGCAATTTTTAATTTATCCGAAACTTTACCTGATTTAAGTGACTGATTGAACATATGAAACAAAGATGGTTCAATTATATCATAGACTAATTTTAATATATTAACGCTAACTTTATCCGATCCTAATCTAGTGATAAATTTTCATTTTTTCTGAAGTGCGCATTTTTATTTTTAAAGTTTGTTGCATCAATTTTTTTTTAGCTTATTCCACCAGAAGAGTTTGTTATTCAGTTCCACAATATTAAGAAGTTATAGGATTTGAAACTAAAAAATTGCATATCCGCGTTTTTAAAGTTTTATCAAGTTTGTTAAATAACTTTTAGAATTAGCAACTATTTAACTAAAATTTATAATAAAAGTAAACATATCTTAATACAAAGTGATTCTTTGGACATATAAAGGGTTTTAGTAAAAAAAAAGATCAAAATAATTTTGTCCACCATATGACTAATATCCGGCCCACTGTGCGTTGAGAAGTTAACATAAAGTGATATAAAAACGTGATTTCGGAATTTCCAAATTCCGAAACTATTTTCCACCAATCATTTTATTTTTTATTAACCAATAGATTTTAAAACAAATCACACTCGTAAATTGTCTATAGTTACCGAATTTCGGGGGGGGGGGGGGGTGGTGCGCCGATTACACGTCCGCCGAAATTTTATAGATAGGAATATATGCTAAAATCGCTGGCAATTTTCGTAGTAGATTCATTTTTTCTGAAAAAAAGTAGTAGTAATTATGCAGTAAATATGCCGTGAAATGTTTTGATTCTGATGTCACGTGACAATTGAACTAGTTTTTAGTTGGACTTTTTAAAATCTGTATTGGTTTAGCAAAATAAATATTATTTATAATTGATATATTTTATAGCATTGCTGTTCATATGAATTCAAAAAAAAGTTTTCCTGATATATTTTTTAAAACTGGACTTGCAAAGCAATATTTAATGGACAATTTTACATTTGCCCCAGATAATAATGAAAACAAATGCTACAATGGACATGTTTTGTTATTGTATATGAAAAAGCATTTATAAAAATTTTGATTTTTATCCAACTCATAGCCAGATGTATAATTTGGTCAAGAAATACAAAAAAGTGTACAACCTTAAGTCATCTAACAAAAGAAAACTTAAAGAGTTATGCAAAATTGTTTTTAAAAGTAATGAGCCATCAACAGTGGCAAAAAGTAGTTTATGTGAATCATCTAATTTACTTTCATCTAAATTACTTTCATCTAATTTACTACAATTAATGATATATGATGCCATTGTTAACCAGGTACCAACAAAAAGTATTCCAACTTTGTTTCCAAAAATTTTGAAACATTTAGGCGTTGCACATATAGAAAATTTCCCTCATCGTAGCATAGTTGAAGAGATGGTTTATAAATTAGGTATAATCAGCGACTTTCATGCTGCTGAACTTGCGATTTCTACAGCCAATCTTACCCTTGGGTTTGATGCAACAATCCAAGGAGTACATATAAACTCTATTCATTTTACTGCCAAAATACAGGGTCATGTTATAGCAATAGATCAGTTGTCAGGTGGTACTGCACACGATTATCAAACTCATGTTATTATTATTATTTTTTTTAAACATCTTCGCTTCCAACAAGGCTGCAGGCAGCCACTAAATAAAGTTGGAAGTTAATGAAAGAAAAAAGATGAAGATTGTAGAGCAAGATAATGATTGACAGACGACTTAAAGGATTGCAAATTATATGAATCAGGAAAGCAAGACGAAGGAAGAGAATTCCAAAAAGCAGATGTTCGAGGAAAAAAACTAGACGAATAAGCGTTTTTGGAGCACTTAGGAACAGTCACAGAAAAAGGATGACACTTGATTGAATGACGAGTAACACGAGAATGAATTTTAGTAGATGGCACAAGAGACGCTAGCTCTTTAGAGCAGTGCCCATTATAGTATTTGTAGAAAAGAGAAAGAGAAGCAACATTACGACGATGTGACAATGGTTGGAGGTTGGCTGCAAGAGCAGGTTCAAAGTTGTATCTTCATGTTGTATTTTCAATAGATCAGCTTGCTTTTTTGTATTCTGATTTCCATAATTGTGACTATCAAAAGAGCCGCTCAAAAATTATTCAAAACATTACAAATTCTATATCTTTGTTTTCATTACTATCTGGTGTTGCCACTAATCATGCAACTGTTCAGCTAATAAATTCTTCAAAAGTTTTAAATGAACTTAATTGTCACTTACACCCTCTTGAAGCAATATCCAGCTCTTGCAGGTCTGCATTAAAAATGATTGAAACACATAATGGAGTGCCGTTTGGGAAAGATTGTATTGCTGGTAATATAGTTTTACAATTGAATAAGATGCGATACAAAGATGGTAAAGGAGATCCTAAAGGTTTTAAAATCTTTTTAGATGAGATGAAACTTCCTAAAGGACTCATTCCCCGTTACAGAGGGAACAGATTGCATATTTTGTTTCATATATGTGGCATATTAATCCAGCACTACAACTTATTTATTAAATTTTTAAGTACCAGTACAGTTTCATGTGGAGGGCTACAAAGTAGTTTAAGAATAGACTTTATTAATAAAACAGCTTAAAAAGAAATGTGCGTTTTAGGGCTATGTGGAAAGACTTTAACAGGACCATGGATGACATTTTTTATCAGTCAGCTACAGGAAGTTTAAGTCATATTGAAGGGATAAAATTGGTTAAAGATGTTTTAAAAAATATTTATCATGTAAAAGACAATCCTATATTGTTATTAAGCACAAAAGATTTGTTCGGAAATATAATTGAAAATGATAAGATCTTTGAAGAAATAGCTTTGGTGTGCCCAAAAGACAAAGAAGTTAAACAAATGATTGTATCCTGTTTATCAGCTATTATTGCTGTTTTAGAAAGACAGTATAAAAGATATTTTAATTTAGAGGTATCAGAACAACTTATAAAAGAGACGCAGACATCCAGGCTTCATAATATTGATGCAGAAGAAGTCGTGGGTATGTTCAGTGCTGCTTAACATCGTGCTCCTAACTCTACTTTATGTTTTTTGTCATCAAAATTAAGAGCAATAAAAAAAATAATGTAAGTGATTACATTGACCAAGTAGATAAAGATGAGAAAACGAAAGTTGCCTACTGGGCAATAAACAAAGTCAGAAAAAAGAGAGAGTTTAATAAAAATTTAATAAAAAAAATATTTATGAAATAAATCTTGAAATGATTGGTTGTAACATGTTGAAGAAGCCAAAAAAAGAGGATAAAAGTAGAAAAACTCTGGCTCTTCAAATTCAAAACCTTAGTTTGTCAGATATTTCAACAAAATATCAGATACAGTAGTTGGTAGAAACATTTGCCATTTATGGTTTAATTCAGAAACGCAAAAAGAAGTTCTTTATTTTGGTAAACTTGAAAAAATGAAGGTAAAACATGGTTAGCAAGTTTATGTTGTAGCAAACTGGAAGGATAATGAATCCTATGATAATGATGCAGTGGATTATGGCATTTCAAAATACGAACTTGCTGCTGATATGGAGACCTTATGTTATCCTGAAAACTAAGCGTTGGTTAATATTTAAAAAAGGCTATTTTCATAGCCACATATGTTTTAAAAACATTATGCGACTTTGAAGTTTTTGTAGTTTTAACTTTTATGAAATAAATGAATATAGCTATCAGTTTGTGTTGACCCCCTTTTTTTTTTACTGCATTTCTTTTAATACATATTATGTTTTACCTAAAAACATAAACTTTTGAAAATTATTTACTTACACCACCAACCTTAACTACCTACCACACACCAACCGCCCTACCACCTATATACACCCTTAAATATACCCATTAATCTTTGCTACCCAGAGACAATTGATTTTTTCTTTAGCTTTCTATTGTTCACTAATTTATCAACAAATAAATTTTGAATCTCATTGACTTATGTTGTTAATTACAAAAAGTTTATTCACTTTTGGGTGGGTGTCAGAAGCACTATCCCCTCCCCCCGCCCCGATCATTTATATTTACTCCAACTACTTACAAAATGTTTCTTATTTTTTGCAGCTTTCAATTGATACCAAATTTATGTAAATTGGATCATTTTTACGGAAGTTATGATTAATTTAAGTTGATAATTACAACTTGCGGTCACAACATTATTCAACTTTCCCTATAAAATATTTTTGTGCCTAAAAAACTCATAACTTTTTTAAATGACATCAAAAAATAAAAATTTGGTTACATTTTTTTAGTTATTAAAAACTACTACTAATGATATCATTGATTTTAATACCACAGAATTTTGATTTTTTTTTTAAATGAAAAAAAAAATAAAAAAAACTCTTGATTCCAATCTCACTATCAAAAAGCTATACGAGCAATTTTGTAAAACAACATTAAATGAAAGCATTTCAAAACACACATTTTGTCATATTTTTAATTACGAATTCAATTTTCGTTTTGGGACACCAGGATATGACATTTGCAAAACATGTGAAAAACTGAAAGTACAGAAAGATGCAGCTGTTAGAAATGGAGACAAAGTTTCAGCTAAAAGTTTTGAAGTCCAGCATGAAATACATTTAAGAAAAGCACAGGTGTTCTATGATGAACTACAAAGATATCACTTTGAAAAACCAGAGGATAGTCTAGTGTTATGCATGGATTTTGAAAAAATTTATCCCTTCCTATAACTAATGTTAGTAGTGAATATTACAGAAGACAGCTATGGATACATAACTTTGGGATAATTGACATCATTTCTGAGAAGAAAACTCTTTTTTGTTATGCAGAGAATGCTGCAGAAAAAGGTCCAAATGAAATTATTACCTTTTTAGATGATTATATCAAAGAAAACAAACAATCAAAAAATAAAAAATTGATTCTGTTTGCTGATAACTGTTATAGTCAGAACAAAAATAGAGACCTATTTTATTATTTAGAAAATCTTTGTGCTAGAGGAATTTTTAAAGAAGTGGTTATTTATTATCCCATTCCAGGACATTCTATGATGCCCATTGATAGATCATTTGCAAAGATTGAAAAAAAAATCCTGTAGTAAGAAAAATCCATTCAAAGTCATTTTTGTTAACTATCCACTAAGGTGTAGTCTAGAGGCAGAGGGTGAAGATAGAATAATAAAAGTTATGGACTGGAAAACTGCAATAGAACCAAGAATAAAATTATCTGCCCAATAGCCAAGGTACGTACTGTAAGATTTAGCACCAACAACAGTCTAATAGAAACATGAGACACTATGACTGGGACTTTTGAAAACATTGCATTAGGGAAAAGACGGGTTTTGTAGGAGAGCTTTGATTCAACCAAATATTGCATATGATGGTAAATTTCTACCAATAAAATCTGCTAAAATAAAAGACATAAAATATCTTTTACAGTTTGTAGATTCTCAGATAGCAGGTAGTCCTTTCTATTGTAGCATTTTAGGAAACAGCATTGTAGAAGATATTACTGAGGTAGGGGACATTTCTGATGAAGTTGAATGATATCATAAACTACTGTTTTTTATATAATAAAAATCTCACGTTTAAGAACACTGTCTTATGATTATCACTATTATATAACCATCTATGACACAGATGTGCTTTTAATATTATTTTATTTTAACATGGGTTGGCATGTATTTTGCATTGTATGTTTGATTTTAATATATTAAAATACTGTTTTTTAAATAATAATTATCCAACATTTAAGAACACTTATGATTATCATTGTTATTTAACTAACTATATCACAGATGTGTATTTAATTTTTTCTTAACATGGGTTGACATAAATTTTGCATTTTATGTTTAATTTTATTTGATATGATATTGAATTTATGGAGATTATGTAATAAAAAATCTGTTTTATGTTCCTAAACAATAAAAAATATTTATTTTTTATATTTGTTATTTTTTTAAAATTTTTTTAAAAATAATCTATTTGGACTAAAGCACTTTTTGCAGGGAAAGTTCAAAAAGTACCTAATTACATGAAGTTTAGTTTTTCAATTAAAAGCTAAACGTTAATGTTTTAAAACTTTTTATTGCATTAATATGTGTACAATTGCATAATACATAAACTGATAGAAGCTTTTAAGCCGAAAATGTATAGTTTGATTTCAGGATTAAATGAAAACTTTAAAATGCTTTTATCTCAGAATGAAAAGAAGGTGACTTATGAACTTTTTGCAGGCAGCCCTTCAATTAAAGTTAGTAAAAATTAATACAATTTGTTAGTAAACAAATGCTACCAACCTTGAAAACTAGGTATCTAAAAATAGATCGTTAAGATTTTGTCGTTAAAACCTTATACTAGTGTAGACTAAATTATAAGTTATTAAGTATTTATAAATATAACATATTGAAGTAATTTATACATCGAACTTTTTATTACAGGAAATAAATTTTAATAAATATTTCTATAATACAAATATTAATTCTAAATTTTATTAAAATAAGAAAGTAAAAAGTTTTTCAGCTTAATTTTCAAAAGATGCAAAGAGTAGGTATATCAAAATTAAAAAAAAAAAAAAGTGAAAATTTTTTGATCTTATAGTGGGATGCACGAAAATCAATGATATATTGGTTTAAATTTAGTCAACAAAAAGGCTCACATAGGTGGTTTATATTTCTTACAGTAGTTACTATTGCTAGGTTTTATAGTAGATCATTAAAGACAGTGGAAAAAAGTTGTTAACCTCTGTTGACCTCTTAATATATAAAAGAAGTTTAATTAAGTGATCGAATGCCTTACCTTAATTCTAAATTACATACGAAAGTATATTTCAGCTACAAAATGAGCTTTTAGCAATATTAAAATATCCTTCTACATAACACAATATTTTCTTTTGTTTATTATTTACTGTAAAATAAACACATTTTTATATAAAGTATAAAAACTAAAAAAAAATTCGACACAACTTTTTTAATATGGTAGACTTAAATTACTCCCCTATGCGCGCATCACTGGTGATTTAGTATTGATCAGCAGTGATTAAGTGGTGATCATTAGTGATCGCCACTCAATCAACTCTAATACATTACTCATTTATTCAATTTATCTATGTGCTTGTCAGTCACTACTGAATACGCATCAAATCACCACTTACATAAATTTTAGAATTTATGTAAGTGGTGATTTAATGCTTATTCAGTAGTAACTGTTTTGTGTTATCATAAGATGAAATTTGTACTGATTCGTCTTAAACAAATATGGCAGATAACAAGCGCAAGCACTATATAAAAAATTACATTAATGTAATTTTTTATATAGTGCTTGGGTTTGTTATATATTATTTATTATAGATTCTATAATCTCTAATAAGAGATTATAGAAGTTTTAAAAAATTATTTACAAAAGATTTTTTTTCTCCATAAATAGGCAGTTGAAAATGAGATAAGGTCTAAATGAGCTTTCGACACATTTAAACTCTTTCATGAAAGACATTTCTTAAAGTAGAACAACTGAAAAGACACTTTATAAAGTGTGGATGTTGAAAAAGTTTGCTTATTGATATTTATATTACTTTAAAAAGTGCACTCAGCATTTATGTAAAATGCTTCAGAAAGTCAACAGAGTTTAATCTTATTGTAAATGTTGATGGCACTCAAATATACCATAGTGAAAAAAACAAATGTCTATATTGTGTACTGTAAACTAACAAGGTCTATATACAATTGTTTTATGGTACGGCAAAGGAAAACCTTCAATTCTTAGAGAATATCTTGAAAAGTTTTGCGGAAATAAAATTCTTTTTTTATAAATGGGTATGAGGGCTAAATGGTGATGGTTAAAGCATTTGTATGAAATGCGCCAGCCAGAGCATTTTTAAAATGTATAAAAGGACATAGTGGATATGGCAGCTGTGAAAGATACAAAAAAAATGGTTAATATCAAAAAGGCATAAGATTTTGGTTAATATCAAAATGGTTAATATCAAAAAGGCATAATATCAAAAAGGCACTAAATCTTTATTATGAGATGATAAAAAATTTAAAGAATATTTTTATTTAAAACACTAGATCGGCAAATCACCATATCGAAATTGAAATTCCAATGGTGACTGGATTTACACTTGACTACATGCATTTAGTTTGTCTGCATTACAAAAAAGCTTATGAACAATTATATTAACAATATAGGTTCTTCTGTACGCAGCAAAATTTCATTAGAACTGCTTGAAATACGAAATACTTGCACACCATCAGACTTTCAAGGTTGGCCAAGAAGTTTAGATGAGTTTTCTGATTTTATAGCAACTGAGTTTTAATTTTTTTTATTATATGCAGGAATTATAGTTATGAAAGGCAAATTATTGCATGATGAGTATTAACAGGTTTATCAGTTGCAATGCACATTCTTTACCAACAAAAAGATCAGTAATCTTTAATACAAGTTTTAGAAATAGGGTTTTTATTTGAGCAAATAGGTTTTATTTAAGCAAAATAGTAGAAGAAAGAGTTGTGCAGAACAAGTATTGTAAATTGTTTAAATTTTCAAAATTAATGAATTTTTTTGATAGTCCATTACAAAGTTCGGTCATTCATATATACCACTTAACCACTCAATCGAATTGCCAAGAAATGGAACTTAAACGAAATGCATTGCTACACAAAGCCATCATGATGCCTTGTGATAAAGGAGGTTATGTACTTATTCCTCTTTTTCATTGTGATCTTAATGACGACTTTACAAAGCTATTATTTTCAACTAGTTTTGTACTCATTCAACTTTAATAATATATAAGTATATATATATATATATATATATATATATATATATATATATATTATATATATATATATATATATATATATATATATATATATATATATATATATATATATATATATATATATATATATATATATATATATATATATATATATATATATATATATATATATATATATGTATATAAATATATATATATATATATATATATATATATATATATATATATATATATATATATATATATATATATATATATATATATATATATATGTATGTATGTATGTATGGATGTATGTATATATATATATATATATATATATATATATATATATATATATATATATATATATATGTATGTATGTATGTATGTATGTATGTATGTATGTATGTATGTATGTATGTATGTATGTATGTATGTATGTATGTATGTATGTATGTATGTATGTATGTATGTATGTATGTATGTATATATATATATGTATGTATGTATATATATATATATATATATTATATATACAGGCTTGGACAGGAAGGCGTGCGATTTGGAGTGCGAATATGACCACGCAAATATTTGTTGTTTTTAAATCATTTTGAAAAATTGACCGCGGCTGTTAAGACTTTGTTTACATTTACATTAGTTTGTTTTCATTTTAAAAATGCGCCAAAAAACTTTTATCTTAACTTAAGAAACTTTTATCTTAAATAAATAAACTTAAACAAAATTTATTTTGAAAAAAGAAAAGAAATCTTCGTAGAAGAAAATAATGAAAAATAAAAAAAACTTAACTGAAACTAAAATAAAAAAAACCGAAAAAATACTTGACTAAAATAAATAATAAACTATAACGCTAAATTAAGTTTATAATTACGTTTGGAACAAATTTAACTTTTATCGTTGCTAATGTTTTTATAATATAACTCTTTTAAAAAAAGTAACAACTTACTTCTAATGATTGTTTAATAAATACACGCATTTAACAAAAAAAGATTCTTAACAATTCTTCGTAGTAAAAACAAAAGAAAAAATAACTAAATTGGATCTTTTGTGAGAAATACGTCAACGAAAAACGTTTACATTTTCTATGAACGACGTTTATAGAATAAATTATAGAATTAGTTTATAAGCGTTTATAATCATAAAATATGCATAACTTTATAAATTAAAAAAATAAATATATTATATAGGTATATTAATATATATGTATATATATTAAATATAAAATAATAAGTTAAATATAAAATAATCATGTAAGTTTTTTTTTAAGTTTCCTCATAGCTAAGATACTTTTTTTTTTGGCGCATTTTTAAAATGTAAACAAAGCATTTTAACAGCCGCGGTCAAGCTTTCAAAATGATTTAAAAATAAAAACTATTTGTGTGGTCATACTATCGCGTGAAATCGCACGCCTTCCTGTCCAAGCCTGTATATATATATATATATATATATATATATATATATATATATATATATATATATATATATATATATATATATATATATATATATATATATATATATATATATATATATATATATATATATATATATATTAGGGTGGAGTGAATTTTAGTTTTTTTTACAATTCGTTTAGCCTGGGTGTGCAAAAGTTGTCTATTCATTTCAGAAATACTCAGGAAAAATATCAATGCTCTAGGAAATTATCTTGAGGTTCCTCAAGACCTTTAAAATTTTAATGGGTCCCTTATATTATGTAATAAAAAGTTTTTCAAAAGTATATCATGTTGGGTCTCAAAAGAAGCAAAATTTTATAAAAATTATAAAAATAACAATTATTTTGAAAAAAAAATTGTTATTTTATAGTTTATTGCAGAAAAAATAACCTTTTAAGCTAAAAATAAAAAAAGTTTATTTTTTTTATTATAATTTCAAAAAAATCGTAAATAATAATTTTTTTATAAAATAATTGTTATTTTTGAAATTTTTATAAAATTTTGCTTTTACATAATGTTATACATAATAATAAATACATAATAAAATTTTTTTTTGCATAATGTTAGGGACCCATTAAAATTTTAAAGGTCTTGAGGAACCTCAAGATAATTTCCTAGAGCATTGATATTTTTCCAGAGTATTTCTGAAATAAATAATCAACTTTTGCACACCCAGGCTAAACGAATTGTAAAAAAAACTAAAATTCACTCCACCCTAATATATATATATATATATATACATATATATATATATATATATATATATATATATATATATATATATATATATATATATATATATATATATATATGTATATATATATATATATATATATATATATATATATATATATATATATATATATATATATATATATATATATATATATATATATATATATATATATATATATATATATATATATATATATATATATATATGTATATATATTCTATTGGTTCTTCCAAGCAACTAAAATTTGCATGTATTTCTTGTTTTTTTCAAAAATTCAAATGTATGTCATGTGGGATCTTAAAAGAGGGGGGAAAAAATTTGAACAAAAACCATGAAAAATTATTTTTTGTTAAAAGATTATGCAATAGGTTTTTATGCAATTAAACATATAATATCAGTTTTGTATAAAATATTTATTATTTTTGGAATATTTTTAATATGTTAGGTCTTTTGAGACCAAACGTATTAAAAACATTTACATTTTAAAAACTTTATATGTATATATATATATATATATATATATATATATATATATATATATATATATATATATATATTTATGTATATATATATATATTATATATTGCGGTAGTGGTGTAGTGGTAGAGCGCTTGCTTCATAAGCGAGAGGTTCCGAGTTCGATCCCCACCACGTCCCTGGTAGTACCGCGCTCAACTTGTTTCTCCGCGCAGCGGCCTTGTTCGTTAAGGTTCGTGTTTCGGAGTTATAGAGTTGAGAGAGGGTTATAACCACAATTAAGTAGCCTCCTTATCTGTAGTGGCCTTCTGGGCCTTGGGGAGGTGAAATAACAAAAAAAAAATATATATATATATATGTATATATTAAAACAAAACTGCAATAATATATATTATTTGAATACATGTTGTACTTGTTTTTATGTCAGTATTTATTTTTAGTTTTATTTTTTATTTTTTTAGTTTAAGCATAAAAAATCAAAAAGGAGGGTACATTCATTACCCTCATTCCCCCCCCCCCCCTACTCTCTCAAGAACTTTCAAACTTCAATATATTATTGATAAAATTAAAAAATATATAATAATATAAAAAATAATGTTTCAAAATTAGAGTTTTTTGCAAAATAAAGTTATTGTAATGTAAAAAACTGTATAAGTATGATATTGGGTCATTTTAATTATTATATTTAATTTGTTATTATTGTATTCACAAATAATCATTCATACATATGTATTCACAAATAATTATTTATAAATTACGTTTACTTTTGTTACGTTTTTTTTTTCAAGTTTTTAATTTTTACAAAAATATGAAAAAATTTATCTAAGCAAAATGGCTTGAACCTTCACATTCAATTGAATATGGTACAGTCCCATCAAATTGGGTAGAGGAAAGTAATGGCAGTTTATGGGTCTGTTGGCCTAAAGTTGTGAATGTGAAGCCATTTTTTTTATGGAGACAGATACCAAAAAAAGACTGATCTAAGTTCATTTTGTTAAAGAAATATGGAAGTGGAAGTATGTTTATTTAATACAATATTTATAAGTGCAATAATTACCTGTATTATATATATATATATATATTTATATATATATATATATATATATATATATATATATATATATATATATATATATATATATATATATATTTTAATTTAGAATTTATTTACCTGTATTTTATAGTATTTTTTTTTAATTTTAGGCAGCTTTTCTGAATGTGAGATGATCCCCTCAGCTAATGATACAAATGAGGATACAGGCGATGAAAACTTGTTAAAGCGAAAAAACCGATTTACATTATCGTATTTCATGAGCGATGATGATTTTGGTAAGAAATATTTAAATCTGCTATAGTATTTTTAAGACTATAACAAATAACACACTTAGAAAGACTGAACACAAGTTTAGAAGGATCTGTGTGTTTTATTTCTAATGCTAACTAAGTAAATACTTAGTTAACAAATAATATCTATTTATAACATTTATTTAACAAAAAATATCTACTTATAACAAAGTATATCAGGTATGTTTGAAGAGGTGTTTCGGATTTTTAAGGTGCAGAAAGTTTTCATTTTGTTTTATAATAATTTGAATTTTTTTCACTTTAAGTGCCTTCTAATCGGACTTCGATGACCAAAAATAAGCATAAAGTTGATTTGGAGATTGAACCAGAATGTCAGTCTCAAGTTTCGTTGATTAAATCCAATACAAAGCAGCATTTCGCAAGCAATGGTACAGTTTTATTCTTTATATATGTTTGATACTACTTTTTCATAATATACTTACGTAAATGAATGAAATAATTTTATTATTGCAGATTGCAGTAGTAAATCTGTGATTAGTTATGAGGTTAATAATACTTCTTCTTCATCACAAGACGGTATGATTGTTATCTATAATGTTTTCTTTAAACTTTTGTTGTTAACAATTTAGAAAACAACTATTAATTTTTTTTTATTCAACCATATTATAGATTTACAAACACAAGTTTACATTAATAGGTTAGGTCTCACTCAAATAGTTACAAACTTATCAATGGAGTGAAAAACCTATAAAATACAATGTTTAAAACATAATAAAACATTAAAGTAAAAGTAAAAAACACAAATAAATAAAAAGTAATAATCAAAGGGTTAAATTATTATATTTCAACCAATTTAAAGAAAACTTTCGGGGGCACCATCTCTGATTTTCCTGATTTTTACATATTGTTATGTGCATTATGTAGATAGGTTAAATTTGAAATTTCAGACCTCCAAGTACAACGTTTCAGAAATTATAGCCTTAGAAACATGACACAGTGGCCCCCCTCGATTTACAAATGGTTAAAACAGACTACTTTAGAGCTGTATAACTTTTTTCTCACTTTCAACAAGTGTCTCATTTTTTCTAGAACTATTTTCTGGATAGTTCTCTTTTTGAAAAAGTGGTTTTTATTAACTTGTGTTAAATTATAAAAAAATTATGACCTCCTTAACTTTAAAAAAAATCCTAAAATTGCTAAAATATGCCAAAATGAAACTAACTGTAGCATTATTCTATTCATCCACAAGTCTTTACAGATAAGTTTTCTGATTAGCTACTACTGTCTGCAATAAATGGGCAAAATATAGGTAGCTTGTTGCAGTTTAGAACTTAAATATACCTAAAAGCAAAATGTCCACATGCCTAAAAAGTCTATTTTTCAGCCCTTTCAAGATGCTTGTAAATTTTTTTAACACTTTGTTTTGATCTAAGATTAACAGCATATAAGACCATTAGACCCAACTATCTAAAAATGCAAACATTATAAACTTGTCAAATTCACATTAAAAATGCCAGCATTTTTAAATAACCCTATTTTTCAATCATCAACAGTTGAATGTGTTACTAGAAATCAGCGCCCCTCTAATCTCCCAACTGGCCTATGTAAAGGGTGCAACTAATTATAAGTTACTTCTTAATAAAAAGAAAGGTATGGTTAGTTGTCCTCTTCTCGATCTGGTCTTTATAGTAGATGGGGGCACAAATAAAGGGGGCAGTAACTTTTTTAAGTATGTAAATATCTAAATTAATTTAGAATCCTTTATTTGAACCATAATGAAGGTCTCTAAAAAGTTACTGCCCCCTTTATTTGTGCCCCCATCTACTATAAAAACCAGATCAAGAAGAGGACACTGTGTCATGTTTCTAAGGCTATAATTTCTGAACCGTTGTACTTTGAGGTCTGAAATTTCAAATTTAACCTATCTACACAATGCACATAACAATATGTAAAAATCAGGAAAATCAGAGATGGTGCCTCACAAGCGATTGGTTAAAATATAATGATTTGACACTAAAGTAACTGAAATATAGAAGTTATAAAAACAAATAAAACTTAAAAAACAAACAGAAAAACTTATTTAACGTTATGTTATTAACATTAGTTTTTTATTCGGCTATATTTAATAAAATACAAATATTATTTACTTACTAGTAAGTAAATAATATTTGTAATTTTAAATATTAATCTTTAAACAACTTTTATTACTTAAAAATGTTTCATTTATAGTTTTCCAGAAAAATGTAATGAAAATCCTAAAAAATATAACAAAAGAACTAATGGAGGTGAAGCAAAGTCAAAAGGATCAAATGGAAAAGTTATCTGGAGTACAATATACAGGAGTAGATATTGTTAATAAGTTAGTCTTTGTTACTATTGATAATGTTAAAGATATGGTTGGAAACTGAATTAGAAGATAAAAATTTATATTTGCAGCAAGGTATGTAATGTTACCAATATTTAACTTTATTCATCATTGTTTTGCTGTTTCATAGTACATTTTATTAATTTTTTTAAAAATAATAAAAAGTACAGTAAACTCTTGATATTTTGAACCCTCGATAACTAGAACTTTCAGTAACTTGTGGTAGTGGTGTAGTGGTAGAGCGCTCGCTTCATAAGCGAAAGGTTCCAAGTTCGATTCCCACCACGTCCCTGGTAGTACCGCGCTCAACTTGTTTCTCCGCGCAGCGGACTTGTTTATCAAGGTTCGTGTTTCGGAGTTATAGAGCTGAGAGAGGGTTATAACCACAAGTAGCCTCCTCATCTGTAGTAGCTTTCTTGGGCTTGGAAGGTGAATTATAAAATTAAAAAAAAAAAAAACTTGAACTAATTTTGAATACCCGTTTAACCCTTATATATATATTATACTTCCAATAACTCGAACAAATTTCTTGGTCTCTTGGAGGTTCGAGTTATTGGGAGTTTACTATATTTGATAATTTTAGTAATAGCGTATAGTAGATTTAAATAGTAAGTTTGACCAGTTGTTGGCTCAGTTTGATCAGTTGTTTGCTTTATAACACTGAATGTAATATATAAAATATTAGTAGGAAGGCTTGTTTAAGTTAAGTCGTTTTCACAAACATATACATACAGTAATGTATACATACAATTAAATGTATAAACATACAATTAATGTATACACACATACAATTACAGGGTTGCTGATCAACCTTTGAAAACCTGAAATACCTGGAAATAGTATGAATCCTAGGGAAAACCTGGATTTCGGAAAACTCAAGAATTTTTTTAAATTTTTATGAAATTCTGAGAAAACTTAGAAAAAATTTTTTTTTTGATTAAATTTTTGAACAATAATTTTTTTTGTAAGAATGGCTTGTCAATACTAATAATAAATATACTAATATTCTAACAATAAATTTGCAAGATGTAGCTGTTGTTGTAAAACTTTTAGTCTGTCATATATAAATACTTTTGTTTAAATAAAGATCGTAATAATCTAGTAGATAAACTGGAAAGAATATGGAAAATTCAGGGAATTTAAAAAGCTAAACTCAGGGAAAAACACTCTTTACTCGAGAAAAACTCACAGTAAAATTTTTAAAATTATATTGGAAACCCTGAATTAAGTATCGCATACATTGTTACTTTTTTATATCACATGCTTTGTTACTACTTTGTTGGCAATAGTGTTTAACCAAAATTGACTTGGTATTTTCAAGATTTTTTGCTTTGCTTGCTATTCTGATATTTTAAATAATTTAGTGGAGGGAGATACTTGCCCTCATAGATCATCCACTGGTTACTATGAATATTCTAATCATAATTATTGTGAGTTATTATTAATACAGGTGACAGTTTTAGTTTGTGCTTGTTGCAACCACCCAAAAAAAAGTATGAACAAACTTATTACAAAAGATGTTGCATCAAGCTATAGTATTAAAGGCACTTCTCAGAAGTACAATTTTTGTACTGAATTCAAAAATGTTTATTCAGCTATTATAGGTATATACAAAGAAATATTTTTTCATAGTATATTTTAAGAAATTTTGTAACTCGTATTATGTGAAAAGATATTTTAATTTTAAATTTTAAAGTACAGTTTTATTCATTTAGAGGCAGTCAGGAGTCAGCATGCGGATGCCAAAGTTATACAACTCCACAGTTTTATGGAAGAATGGTTGCGACAAGCTAGTGTGTTGAATATACGTACAGAGAAAAAAAAAATTGAAAATCGTAATAAAACATTATAATAATCTGTTTTTCTTTTACTAATAAAATAAATAAACTATTGTCTTTGTTTATTTATGACTGTAATTTAGCATTATTTTAAATATTAATTCATGTAAATATTAATGGGCATGTTAATTCCGTAGCCATCGTAAACGCAACTCATTTAGGAAAAGGAAATGTCTAAATTTGCAGAATTTTTGATGATTTTTGTTTAGTGTTGGTTCGTGTATTAGCTTGTTTTATTTTGTTTATTTTAAAGTTTTAGAAATCTTGTAGAAATATGGAAAAATTAGCCATTTTATTGAACATGAAACAACCCCACGTGATTAGTTGTTTGAGATAAATTATATGTTGTTGCTTTGACTACAAATTGTTAATGACACAAATTTGTTTAAACTTTTTTTTTTTAATAGCTGTAATAACTATAATTATAATAATAAACAATAACATTATTATTATGATAACGGGTGATGCAGAAGTTATCGGACAAAATAAAAACGTCAATAACTTATTTATAAATAAAAAAACAAACTACTATTATATTTTTTTTAAATAAAGCATTTATCTTTTAATAAAAATATATTATTTTTTATATGAAAAAACACCACCATCTGCAATTGATCTCAATTTTGCTCTGACGCCTTTCATATGCGACTGTAAAAAGTTTAAATCAATTTCTTGTAGTTTTAGTTTAATGCGATCAATCAAAACTTGCTCTGTTGAAGCTTGCCAATCTCCCTCGTAAACCTTCTGTGCCAAATGTCCCCAAGTTTTCAATTGGTCGTGCTTGAGGCATATTTGGGGGATTGGATTGTTTATCAACGTAATAGACATATTGGTCCATCCAATTTAGAGAATCTTTAGAATAATGAGAACTTGCTAAATCTGGCCATAATAAATAGTTAAAGTCTCCATGATACTTGTGAATAAATGGAAGAAGTCGTTTTTCTAAACATTCATTAATATAGATTGATGAATTGATCGCTACAGCCTTGGAAGTGCGAAACAATGGCTCGGACATACCACGGTCAGATATGGCTATCCACATTAATAATGTTTTTGGAAATTTCTCTTTTCCTATAAAACGAACACTTTCTGGGCATGTCTTTTTGTTGTTTGTGTAGTATCCAGAATTTCCAGGCATGTTGTCCCCTGCAAAACAAAAGTATTTTTCGTCATCGATGACTAGAAGCGATTTTGTGTTATAGAGTTGGTTAACTAGTTTCCTGCTTCTTTTCTTTGCCTTTATTTGTTGTTCTATAGTGTATTTTGGAGTCTTTTAACGTTTTCTATATTTGATATTCATTTTTTTTAACTGACGACCAATTGTCGATTGATTTACACCGAATTTAATACCTATTTTTCTCTGACTGACCCCTTTTCGATTGTTGACAAGTCTCGTTAATTCGGCTTTCTTTTCTCTAGTCCAGGATGTCGGACGACCAGGGTGCTTTCTATGAGAAAACGATTGAACAGTTTCAAGTCTTTTTAGGTTATCATATACTGTACTTCGAGCAAATCCTTCCTTTTCAAAATGATTTACGATTTTTTTTTTTTTTTTATGTGAGGTTTATTTACAAAAAACATTTTTAGTCGCTTTCGAAAAGATTCTCGCTCAGCTGCATTTAACCTCATTTTACCACAAAAACTGATTATTATGCTCAAATAATAATCAGTTTTTGTGATAAAATCAAAGATAAGCCAAAAAAACTAATTATTATGCTCAAATAATGAAATTAGGATTTGTCCGATAACTTCCGCATCACCTGTTATATATACATGTTTAGCATTTTAGAAAGCTTCTCTGAGGGTGAACTTGTTGAACCTGAACTTTATCAGTCATTGAACTTTTGAATGTGAACACAGTTATTGATTGTCAATGATTGAGGCATATGAAGACACTTGAGATGACTAAAATTGATAGAAATGAAGAAGCTGGATAATTATGCTATTATTAATTATTATTAATTAATCATTACCATGTTTCAGAAGTTATATTGATAAACTTGGTTTAAGTCGTAACCTTTACTTGCAATTATACTAAAATATTTTTTAAATTATCAATTTGTTATATGGGTTATATGATCTTCAACCTAAATGGGTAAATCCTGGACATTTTTTAATACTTCTGCCATCAATAGATAAAGGTTTTATTTAGTATTTTTGTTTTGAATATATTTAAAATATTTTTTTATTTTTATTTTTTTTTTATAATTTACCTCCCCAAAGCCGAGAAGGCCACTACAGATGAGGAGGCTACTTGTGGTTATCACCCTCTCTCAACTTTATAACTCCGAAACACGAACCTTGACGAACAAGGCCGCTGCGTGGAGAAACAATTTATTTATGTTAAATAATATTTTGCTTTTTTATTGTTATTATTATTATTATTATTATTATTATTGTTATTATATATATTTACAGTTGGTAAGAATAACTTAAAAGTTTTAAAAGCTATTCTTAATAGCAATATATATAAAATTTTAATATTATTAAATATTAGTATTACTTTAATATTTTAGGGAAAAAAGTCTTGAATGTTCTAAGATGCAGCTTCATATTTTTAATTGCTATGTTTTATTTTTAGAGGCAGTCGGGAGTCACTATGCTGACAACAAATTAGTAGGCAAAAGATAATAAATTTTACAATCAGAAATACGACAAACTAGCCTGTTTAACGCTACGACAAACTGTCCTGATGAAATTCGTTAAAAAACTGTTATTAAAATATTAAAACACATTATGTCATTAAACACAATAAAACGTTATATAAAGTATTTTTTGTTATTTTATTGCTTTACTTATCTGCTTTACCTTAAATATTTAGTAACTATTTTATCTTACGTTCTCTACAGCCAATAAAATTAATTAGACATTCAAATAGTTATTTATCCAGGTATTAAAAATATTGGATTTAAAGTAATTCCTTATAATAACTTTATTAAAGCCATTATTTATAAGCAAAAAACTCTTACATAATAAGTAATTTATCACTAATAACAATTGGTAATCGCAACAAAAGAATCGGCGTTGATAACCAGCGGTGATAATCACTACTTATTCGCTAGTGACAAATCGCCACTCAATCACTAGCGATAAAATGTTTACAGAATCAACATTCAATAAGTACTAAATCACCACTGCGATAAGTATTGAATCACTACTAAATCACTGCTAAATCACTGATGTATCAGTGCTAAACCAGCGGCGATAATCACTACTTAATTACTAGTGACTAATCGCCACTCAATCACTAGCGATAAAATATTTACAGAATCACCATTCAATAAGTATTAAATCACCACTTACGATAAGGATTGAATCACTACTAAATCACCAGTAATGCGCGCATAGGGTCCACTACTAAACAAATACCAAGTTTAAGTAGTTGTAATTATAGCTATTACTTATTTTAATACTAAGTACTTATTCTAAGCAATACCGGTTTTGGTTCTACCGTTAGTACTGGTCTTTACTTGTGCAATGACTTTCGGTATTACTGATGTTGGTTCTTTGGATACCGGTATTAATACTAGAATTTTTATTTAATACCTTATGATAATTACCTTAATTTTTCACTTTTAGTCATATGTTTATAAAACTAATTTATGTTTTAGCTTTAAAAAATTTTAATAATTCCATTAGTAATTTAATTTTTTTTTTGTAATTTATTTCGTCACTATTTATTTTACATACAATTAACTTTAATACATTTATAAATACAAGCATATTTATATGTATACATTTATAAATAAGATAAAAAAAATTAAAATAATGACAGGAGCAAGTAGAAGACTGCAGTCTTATCATCAGGCCCCTTTCACTTGTAACTTTGCAATAAGTTTCACGTGAGATTAACGTGACATTAAAAACTCATAAGTAGAAATAAACCAAAAACAAAGCCTTGTACGTAACGATCTGATAGATGAGTATAGAAAAAAAAAAAACTATTTGTATTGTGATATAATCATCGTTTGCGGTCATTCAAAAGGGATAAATTCGTTTTAGTTAGCTATATTATTAATTTGATCTTTAAAAATAGAAGAGTATGTTGACGTCACTTAAATTAAATAGGTGGTGTTTGACTGCTGCTTTAAAGAGATTTGATGACTTGACATGTTTTTTGTATTTTGTTTAAGGATCAAATTCCATAACCGCGGTCCTCGAGATAAGATAGAGAAGTCAGTATTTTAAGTAAAATCTTCGGAATTTTAAAGTTTTGAAAAAAGTACTTTGTTGGGTATTTGTGATCAATGGTGGAAAATTGATTTTTAAAGTATTATGACAGCAAGTTGTTTTGCGGTTGAAACATAAATAATAAATTTTGGAGGAGGTTCAGTTTATAAATATTTAGAGCTCCAATCTCCCTGAATAATGGTTTGGCGTGGGTATATCTGTTAGCATTGCGTACTATTCGACAAGCTTGCTTTTGTTTAACGTATATTTTTTTAGTACTGAAGAATATATGCTTGCCCAAACGATATTGCAATAGTTGATATAACTGTGAATGAACGAATAATATATACTTTTTAAGCAAGTTTTATTTAGAAGGTGTTTGATTTTATGCATGATGTCGATTGACTTGGAGATTTTATTTTCGATGTGCAAAACATGATTCTTCCAAATAAGATTTTCTTGAAAAATTATTCCCAGGATTTTTATTGAATGGTCTTTTTCTATACTAATGTTGTTGATCATAAGCTGGGGAAGTTGAGGTGGTAAATTAACAGAGTTAGATGGTTTGTGAACTAAAAAGTATTAGGTTTTGAGGATGTTTAAGGAAAGTTTATTAGCTTTAAACCACTCATTTAAGTTTTGCAGCTCGTGATTAACTATAAAAAACAATTGTTTTTATATTTGAGTGAGTGAAGAAAATATTCGTATCACCAGCAAAAAGAGTAAAATTAAGAATGTTTGAAGTTAAATAGATACCGTTCACATAGAGTAAAAATAGTAAAGCTCGAAGAATTGAGCCTTAGGGTACACCACAAGTAATTGTTTGTAGCCGTGTACATGCTGAGTTGTACGACACTCCTTGTTTTCTGTTATTTAAGTAACATCTGAACCATTTTAGATTGTTGTTTGTTACTCCATATATCTTTAGCTAGTGTAGGAGGATCTCGTGGTCAACTGTATCGAATGCTTTGGTTAAATCAATAAACAAGGCTAGAGTATATTCATTATTTTCAAAACTGTTTAAAATTTTATTGACTAATTCAATTTTTGAATGATATGTTGAATGTCTCTTGCGAAAACCAAACTGTTTGCAATAGAGAATATTATTTATTTCAAGATAGTTATATAATCTATTATACATAATACGTTCGAGAAGTTTTGAATAGCAAGAAAGAATTGATATAGGCCTATAGTTGGATGCTAAAGAGTCGTCGCCATTCTTATAAATAGGGACTACTCTTGCTATTTTTAATTTATCAGGAAAAAAACAGTTTTCAAGGATAAATTGAATATTGTTAAAAGAGGCGATAATATCTAATACTGATTTCAAAACAATTGCATTGATTTCGTCGATGCCTGGACTTTTGTTGGTTTCTAGTAAATTTAAGTTCGAAAATTAAGTAAATTTAAAATCGAAGTTCACTCAAGGATATTTCAAACTCATTTATAACTGAGTGTGTTTTTTTAAAAAAAAAAAACTTAAGCGTTTTGCTTCCCAGAATTATTTTTTCGGCTAAATTTTTACCAACGTTTATAAAGAATTCATTAAACCATAGTCTATAGAAATAAACCCTGGTCTGGCAATCTATTGTTTTCCGCTATTGTTATTTTTCTCCACTTAAAAAAATAAAAACATTAGTCACGTGATTAATGTAGATGCAAGAAAATTTTTTAAATGGCGAATTCTGAAGCGACTCAAGAGAATCTTAATTTAGTTAATCTTGATAATTTAGATGAAGATCTCTTAGATAAAATATTTGAAGTGGATATCAATAAAGCATTTGAAAAGGTGTACAATTCTTTCTTGTTATATAAATTTAATCGCAAAGTTTTTCAAAAAAAACAAACATCCAATATAATTGGTGTTAATATATATATATATATATATATATATATATATATATATATATATATATATATATATATATATATATATATATATATATATATATATATATATATATATATATATATATATATATAAATATATATATATATATATTTACTGATAAAATTACTTTTACTTTCCAGGTGATTTCTTCTGAGGAAATTTCATGTATTACATGTGGACAAATTTGCAAGTCTAAAGGAGGTTTAAAAAGACACATAAATTCAGCACACCTATTGCTTATTAATGCACCAAAGGAGGAAAAATTAGATCATTTAACAACTATTATGTTTTCTGGTATTGTTAAGGAGGTGCAAAATACTTTATCTTATGACACTTGCTATCCAGAAAAGATGAGACAGGCAATTAAAGATTATAATTTTGAATTCAATGATAACCTGTACAATGAAGTAACCAAGTTAACAGCTGAATTCAGATCATCGGGAAATGCTGAGATTTTTTTATCAAAGTTTTATTCAAGCATTGTTCTATCTGCCCATAATTATATTTTAAATTTAGATAAACGTTTAGGTGCTTTACTAGTCCTTCATATTGGAAACCATATTTTGAGTTTTTGTAAAAAACAGCAAAACACTGCTCATGAAGAAAACATAACAAAACCAATAAGTGCACAAGAGCTAGATGGATTGCAGTATTTAGCTGGTTATGTTGTACACAAATTTATAAAAAAAACAAGAAACAATAAATACTATAATTCAAAAATTAATCACGACACAATGGAAATACTTAAAAAATTTACAACAGATGCATTCATTGATCAAAAATTAATTTGTACCCAGAATAGAGGGGGTTTAACTGTTGTAACAAAAGAATGTCAAAATATTTTTATTTTAACTGAAGGTTTGTTTCGGAGAGAAACTAACCAAAGCAACCTTAAAAGAATTGATGTTGCTAAAATGGTTAGCTCATTGATGGAAGACAGAAAAATTATAAGTTTGTATAGTAACATTGTTGAAACATTTGAAAATGAAAACTCTGTTTCTTATAGTGATCTGGCTAATAACATTTTAGAAAATATGCTTAAGCTTTATCTTCGCATACGCTCATTTTCATTAACTAAAGATATTGTTCAGTTGCACAAAGAGAAGAAAAAAGTAAAATCTTTGCGCAAAACAATCAAAAAAGCATCTCAGAAACTTTGTTTACAAGAATAAAGAGTATTTAACACACAAAGTAAAGCAAGTTTTATAACAAAAAAAAAAGTTTTATGTATTTTTATTAAGAAAATCTCTTTATTTATTATAAATAAATTTATTTAATGTCCAAACACTACCTAAGAAGTCTTATAATAAAAAGTTTGTGTCAATTTAATGTTCTTCAGAATTTTTCATACATGCAAAACAACTTATTTATCTTAACGTTTCTTAAGTGGAGTTTCATCAACAATTGTCCAAGATGGTACGCGTTTTGTTTTATGAGCATCTTTTGTGTTACCAGTAACAGGCACAACTGAGCGCTGCATTCTCAATGTATTTGACTGATAACCAAACTGATGTATGGTAGGATTATCATTTCTTCTTCCTAAACTACGATGTCTTCCAAAATGTTCCTCTAAAACATCTTGATTGAAACGCTCACTAAGAACATAAGGCATTCCAGTATTTAATAAGTATTTTGTTACCTCAATAAGAGAATATGAAGTAATTCTAAGGCCTTCATATGTTTGGGAAGACAAAAACATTCTCTCTCGTTCATCATTTGAGAAGTCACCAACACGTTTAGAAACATTTTCTTTCCAAAGTTTTAAATAATTTAGAAAATTTTCTTTTAACCATGTAAATCGCTCATCGTTAACATTTTTATATGGTTCTAAAAATGGCTTACGCTTTGTTAAACATTCTGAATGGTTTCGTACATTCATACAATCAAAAAATTTATCAGCAAACTTGCACAACTCTGCAGTTTTATGCATATAAGCAGGGTAATAACTTTCAATGACATTAGACACTGTTTCACTTAATACTTGGGTAGCCAATCGAATATTCATTACAGAAAATGGTGTCAAGTTAAAATGATCAGACGTAAGTTTTGGAATAAGTTTTAAACTACGCTCAAGTTCATCGTTATATAGTTTTTTAAAATGATACCGAATAATATCATTTCCATTCCACATATGGCGTGTAAAAGTTCCACTTAAGCCTAATAAAGAAAAAAATAAAATCATTGTAAGTCTTCCAAATGATATTAATGATTCAGTATAAATATTTTAATAAATTTTTTTAAAAATTTTTACATTCTAATATGCGATTAATTCATGTATGCATTTATAAAAAAAAGTTTTAAAATATACTAACATAAACATACTTACAAAAAAAATATTAACACAAGGACATATTTACACAAACATTTAAAAAATAGGGAAAATTTTACCTGAATGGTAAAGGCAATTTCTCAAAGTTTTTATAAGGTGAGGTGCATCAGCAAAAAACCAAATAAATTTATCATTTGCAAATAGATTTATTGTACGATATGTTACTTCATTATCAACCAACCCATCCATCATTTTATGCATTCGATAAAACTTTCGGTTGGTAGATGCCCCATCTGAAACTGCTGCAATGACATAAAGATCACATGTTAACTCAAGAATTGAAACAGCTTTCCAAAAGGTCATCATAAGCTGATTTGATGTAACACCTTTTGTAGCAAAATATGCTAGACTAAATTTTAAATCAGATGCTATGCCTCTTAGATAATAAATAAGAGCATGAGTTGCAAGTGCACTTGAATTTGGAAAAGTACTGTAGTTGATATTTGGATCGCCAAGGTCTACATATCCAATAAGTTCATTTGTAAATTTGTCAAAAACTAAGTCCTCTTGAATCTTGATTTCATCAAAAGAAAGACAAACAAATCTCTGGTAACCAATTAGATTAGAAGTTTTATGCAGAAGTCCATCTATGACTGAAGTATTAAAACCCACACAAGGTTTTATGGCATTTTTGTAATCTCTTAGTGTTCTGAGACTTGGAAATTTTAATATTTTGGCAGATCGCAATTCATCGTAAGCAGATGCAGACTTCATTGCTAATGATAAACAAAACCTAATTATCATTGGATGATATCTCATCTTTGAAGTTGGATTAGAAAAAAAATTTTGTTGTTGCTTCCATAACATTTTCATAAATGGGGATACTTTATTATCTAATCTCATAATTTCAAATACTTCATCACTAATGTTAGATGGCACAGCTATTGATTTTGATACAATTTCATTTTTTATTTTTTCTATTGTTTTTGTTAATTCCTTGCATTCGAGTCTTTTTTCTTTTAAGGCTAATATAATTTTGTTTGGATGAGTGCTTTTTAAAGGAGCATTCTTTTTTGCAGGAACAGTTGAGGTTTTGTTTTTTTGTGCTAACTGTTTGTAAAACTTTTTTTCAAAGTTAGAACATTTGCTACAAATATTATTTTCTGACAATAAAGAACAAAGGATGTCACAATTTTTAGGTCTTAAATAATGCTTGTGGACTGAGAGTCCTGCTTGCAAGCCAGTTGAACTAATTTCAGTTGAAACATAATGACATATAAGTTCACTTGAGGTAATATTTGTTAATCCAAGGCATACTTTAAAATTCTCTATTTCAGTTATTAAGTCAGAGATAAAGACATTTTTTACACTTCCTAAATATTGTTTTATAAAATAATGGTCACTCTGAAGGACCCAACCAAGGACAACGCAACTATAAACTAAAGATTCATCAACAATGATTTCATAAGTAGGAACCAAGAAAGGCTTTGTAAATTTTTTGAATGATGTTGTTTTCTCATGATGAGTTACCATCCAATTATCTGTTAATTTGAGTTTATTTGCTCTATTTTTAAATTCCAAGAAACTTTTGTAGCATTTTGAGTTTAAAATTTTATCACTTGCCCTGTCTTGTACAATGTGTTGATGTTTTCGCCCTGGATGTTGTGATTTCTCGTGAGATTTTTTCGGTAAGTTTTTAGTTGGTATTGCAAGTAGCTTTAAAGTTTTTCTTTTGTTCTCTAAAATATAAAAAACCAAAGGTTTTGTTAATTGTGGATTTTTTTCTGTATGATAGGTAATGAAGATATTTGTATTAATTTTTAGACTTGTATTAATTGTGACAATTTTTTATTTATTTAAATGCTTACTTGTTAATTCAATATCATCTGTAGAAAAATGTCTTTCGCAAATGTAAATTTTTCCTACAGCTACTCGATCTTTCAACTCTTTATCTGCAACACGATATTTAAACAAAACATTTCTTTTCTATTTCTTTTCTCCAGTTTGAATGAAATTCATCATTTCTCATCGGAATTTGAAATATGCTAATTCCTTTATATTTACGAGAACAAGAAACTCCGCATCCAGGGAAAGCACAGCTCTTTCCTGGCATAATAATAGAGTTTTTTAAAAACTTTCTTTTGATACCATAAATAAATAGTAGTAAACACAACAAGGTCGAAGGTTTCAAGATTTTATTCTAAAATGTAAAAAGTTTTGTTTGTTTTGCATCTACATTGATCACGTGATGCAAATTTACGGAATTTTAAGTTCAAACAAAGACATTGCCAGACCAGGGTTTAATTCTATAGACTATGATTAAACATATAGCAATTTTGTCTGTCAAAAACATCTGGGTTCATTTTTGTTTGTAAACGCTTTGGAAAAATAGTGTTTATGTTTAGTTTTTTTTTTTTTTTCCAGTTACTTCTTTTATTATATCCCATTTTTTTCTACCATTTTCTATTGAATTTTCGAGCAGATTGGAGTAATAGTTTTTTTTAATTAGTTTTTTTAATTTTTTAAAAGAATTTTTGTATTTTTTATATTTAGCTTCTTTATTTAAATTTTTTTTTTTAAGTTATCGTAGAGCTTTTGCTCCTTTTTTGATGAGTTTTTAAGCCCTTTTGTTATCCAAGGGTTACGCAGGTTTTTAGAATGAATTATTTTCTTGGTCTTCATATTGTTTAAAAAACAAGCGTATAAAAAGATCATAAGCGTTATTCGCATCGTTACACTCCGCTATTAATTCCTTATTGGTTTCGTGTATCAAATCGCGAAATTTTTTATATAGCATTGTTGTTTATTTGTCTGACATAGGTGGTAAAGGAATTTTTATCTTCAATTGTTAAGCGATTAGTTTTCAATTTGGAAAATGGTCACTTATATCGGATTTTATGATACCACTTTCGATTTTACAAATCATGCAGTGATTGGTTATAATATCGTCAGTGATTGAAGAAGTTAAAGAAGTTACACGCGTCGGTTTGTTTTTTAGCGGTATATCACTGTGCTGAAGAAGTGTATTTACATAGTATTTAAAAGGTTTATGTTAAAGTCACCTGGTAATATGCGCTCCAGATGTTTTTCAAAATAGTTCGAAATTGCCTTTGAGTGATCTGTATAGAGCAGTAATGAAAGTATTTTTAGATTTTTGACTGATTAATTCAATTGTTAACGATTCGCAATCTGCATTATTTATGCTAAAGTTTTCTATCTTTTTGAAAATAAATGAATCTATAACAAAAATACACACTCCTCCACCGATGTCCTTTTTCCTTGCTTGATGGATTGATTTATAACCCAATAAACAAAAATTTGAGTTTAAATCATCTCCATTTTGAAACCAGCTTTCTGTAGGCATATTACACTAAATTTATAGTTTAAATTTTTTAACATTATTTTCAAGTTTTCAAAATTTTTATTCATACTCCGGATATTTAGGTTTAACAGCGAAAAGGAAGATGATGA
Source organism: Hydra vulgaris (assembly GCF_038396675.1). Lineage (NCBI taxonomy): Eukaryota > Metazoa > Cnidaria > Hydrozoa > Anthoathecata > Hydridae > Hydra > Hydra vulgaris. Next base: position 18,869,790 of record NC_088924.1, on the reverse strand, counting down.
AGAATTAAGAAAGCTAGAAGCCTCACTGACATTGAAATAATTAGTTTTGATTGAAAGTTTGTCAAAAATGTTTATGTCAGAATCAATATCATTTGTTAAAAGTATATAATCTCTGTGAGGCATATTTAAAATGTTTGATATATAGGTTTCCGCCATGTTAAATGTTAAAAATTCTTTTCTCACAGCTATTTATATGGTTGATCATATTTTATTTTTTATTAGTTTTGTTAATAAGGTTTTCGTTATTTTTAATGAAAGCATTTTTTAGATTAACAATTTTGTCATACCTGACGGCAACATTTTCACCGTTTTGACGTCCTTTTTGACTTCAGTCAGCAATTCTTTCTAATAATTACGGTATCGAGGGAAAAATCTTCGTTTATATACACGTTCGTTCCTTTTAATTTGTGCAATTATTTAAGGATTTTGGCTTTATCTTCGTGTCTAAGTAAGTTGATTAAAACTGTTCTTGGACGTCTATCCTTTCTCAAACCGGTCCGACGAGCTTGCTCGATTTCAACTCCATTCAGTCCTAATTTATTTGATAAAAATGATTGAACTTTCTCTTCGGTTTCAATCCAAGTTTCTTTTACACTTAGTGGTATTCCATCAATTACACTTAGTTGGTATTCCATCAATTCGCAAATTGTTTTCTTCGAGATCTATTTTCGATTTTTCCGTACTTTTCGTTTTTATTTTCCGCTAGAATGTTTTCCTTTTCAAAGCGTTCGTTGTTTTGTTCATAGACTTTAGCAATTTTTTTTTATCTAAAAGTTCTTCTTGAAAATTTAGAGATAATTTTATGTCTTCAATATCTTTTACCAAAATTTTGATTTGGTTAGCATTTTCTTTAAAACCATGTTCGACTTTATCAATCCGCTCATTGATGATTTTCGTGCTTGCACTTAAAATTTCGACAAATATTTTTTCTTGCTGTTTCAACATCGCCTCTGTTTCTTTTCTATATTCCAATAACATTTCCTGTAGCACTTTTTTAATTTCTGCAAGTATAACTGCCATTTGTTATTATGTTTTAACGTACAGTAAGTTTTTTTAAATTTTTTTTTTTTAATTTTTTAAGTAAAATAATTTTTTTTTAAACAGATAAAAACGCGTCTTGAAAGCTTACTGCGTTGCAATTTTCTCAAAATATTTTAAGAGTTAGTTATGTTTAGCACTCTAAAAATTTACCAATATTCAAATAAAGTTCACAAGATAAGAGAGAACTTTGAGAGAATCTAAATGATATGCCAATTACAAAATGAATTTTTTTTTTAAATGAAAGATATAACGCAAATTGCTATGCAAATAATTTTTCTTAAGGTAAAATTCTCGTTGGACATAATTAATATTAATTATCGGTATTATTTACTTTGGACGTTATAAACAAAAAAAATTACATAAGTAAGTCGCTCGGACAAAAGAGGATACAATTAAAAACAACGAACTGTTTAACATTATATAGACTATATACTTAGTTGTAATATATTGCATAAATCTATAAAGATTAAAGTTAAAGAAATGCATTAAACAACATTGTTCTCTTTCAGTTATAGATATAAAAACATTACATATGTATGTGTATGTGGGCGTGTGTATGTTCTAATTATCAAGAGGTAGTTATTGTTGAAGTAAAATATATAAAGTTATAAAGTATCGTTGTTAAAATAACATATAATAAATGTCGAATTTAGAATCTACGAAGCGTTTAATGTTAAACTTTGCACTAATTCAATAAGCATCATTTCATAATGACCCCAAAAAATTTATAGAAATAGCCGGTAAGCCGCTACTATCATTTTCATTTGCCTTACGATTGAAAATATTTAAACATATTTGAATAGCATCAAAGTCTAAAGTGAGCGCTTCTACATAAATACAATTTATTTCATCAACCGCTGTTTTCAGTGCGTCCTTGAGATAGTTTCACAAGTGATGTAAGGTGATAATTGCGTTTTCATTGTTTATGACTACATCACAAAAATTAGATTAATTTACGGATGTTGCCACTCGCTAAATTAGCTAATTGTGGCCGGCACGCAAAGCATTCTAGCATGGCTATTAGCTGAGAAGTATGCAGATATACCTTTAGTTGATCGAGATCAACTTAAAGGCATTGCGATTTTCCCACTTTACGACAAGGCATTGTTTAAGCTCATTGAAGAATGAAAAACGGCCAAGTGATGCTCAGTGATTGGGTAGAAGAAATTGAAAAGCATTTCACATCTCGACTTTTTGCCACTGAAATGTTATAGTTTGCTTCTACATGTGTCAACTTATAAACAAGATAGGGTTGAGTTACTATGAGTGGTATACTTACTGTTATAAGAAGCTTGTTTATGAAAATTTTCATTTTAGCTGTGGCACTTGAATTTATTTGGAAGCGAACAGTATTACGTTATATTAAAAAAATTACCATGGAAAATCTTGCAGAAGATCTCATGTCAACCGGTTATGACTATATATGCTATAACTGAAGTAAAATACTCTTTTCAGGTAGATAGCTCAATAAAGCTCTACAACTAACAGCTTTCCGCTTGCATTTCATCAGAGCAAAGCTCCTCGAAATAAGATAAACACACCAAGAGCCTGCTAATCTGTCACCAAATGATATAACCCACACCCTGAAAAAGATTGCAGGAGTGTTTGCTAAAAATTTTAAACCCATCTTTAACTTTACGGTCAAGGAATTCATATCTGGGCATAATTGGTTTTCAGAAGTGGTCATGACCGCTCAAATGCTCATTTCAGGGGTGGTCAAGGGTAGTACTAGGATGTTCCATTGTTTTTTCATTTTGATGGGGTAGTTGTATATCTAAATATAAGAAATTGAGACTAGGGAATTCAAATCTAGGTATATTTGGTCTCCATGAGTGGTTGTGAATGCAAAGGTAATCATTTTAGGAGTAGTCATGGGTTGTCAAGACGGTATTTGTTTTGTTTTTATATATTTTATGTACTTAATTTCTTTGATATTGTAAATATAACTTAAACGTACAATAAAGTTGAACTTTATTAACATATTTTATTTTTTATAAATAAGAATCTAGATTATGATATAAATCATATATTAGCACATTAAGAGCTTTTTGATCTCCTCAGGTTGATTAGAGTCTTTGACTTTTCCCTCACTCCTCCTCATTATGGACACCTTAATATCGTAGCAGTAAAGCATGTAACACCTGTACCAGGCGTTACAGGTTGTGCGGGAACCTTTTCAAAATCGCATGAAGTGAATGCTTTATTTTTATTCCTGTTCAATCAGAAAAGTCTCCTTCAAGTATACAAAGACAACACTCGCATGCTAAAGTGTCAGAATTTCTACAATAAGATAGATGATAAAGATCCAATTGAAATGGAGATGGATTTATTTATCTAGTTTTGTCAAAAAAGAAAAGCTCAAAAATGCAATAGATTTTTTGAATTAAATCAACTTCAAATTTCACCAGGTGGTGTTTTGTAATGTCGATATCGCTCTCCGTGTTTCGCTGACTTGTTCTATTACAGCAACTTTTTAAATAAGCTTTAGTAAATTCATACTTACAAAAAAGTTCCATCGCTCAACAATGGTGCAAGACTGGCTGTCCTCTTTAACCGTGCTCTAAATAAAAAGTGACTGTGCCCGGACGATAAACTGTAACCACCTCATTGAGGTCTCAAAATGACTCAAAATTTCGTCCAAAACATTTGGCTAAATCTCATTGAATAACAGTTTAACTAATTTACATTGATGTAATACCAAACTGTTTATTTTTAATTCATCTTTATAAATATAGTTTTGTTGCATTCAGTTAAAAAAACATCTTTAAATATCTACTCACCATGCATGCGGAATGAGTTAAACCAACATGTTCTGTCATTTATCTTAACTTTTAAAGGCATGGTGTTTAATTGTTTCAATGTTTAATAGGCAAAAAAAAATTCACACAGCAAATAACCTTTAATACTAATTTTTTATTTGACTACTGTTTGACTGCGTTATGTTAATAATACTTTTTGCAATATTAAGATATTTTAAGCAGAGAGAAAAACATGAATATCTATTTGAGTTAAATATATACAAAGAAAGCTTAAAAATAACATTGAATTAAACAAAATATATATTGAACAGTTGTGAGAAACTCATTAGTTATGCCAGGGCACAAGACATATGAAATAAGGATAAAGAAGAGCTTGACGTTTCTTGTCATCTCCGCCTTTACCTTGTCCGGGTTTGGGTTTTTTTTCCTTCGGTTTTATCTTAGTTTGACTTGCCACCCTTAGGTTGTATGTTGTTTGACTTGCTACCATCAGGTGGTAAGCTGTGTGGTGGAACCATAAGGCTTACCACCATCTCTTTTACCTAGGTGGCACCATTAGGCTTAACACGCCTTCCTTGTTTTGGCCTTGCCAAATGTAACTAGTCACAGTTGCGGCATTTGCAGCAATAGTTCACTCTGAATTATATCAACCGTAAATGTCGAATTTCACTTTATTGATTCCATCTTTTGAAGTTTTGATTTTAGATTTTTTCTCTTCGTTTTGCCCATTGAATTTATCATTAGGGACTAGAGACAATACAAAGCGCCATTACGGCGTTCTATATTGTCCGTAGCAGCGTTTCTCTTAGTAAGCAGTGTTTTAATCTGCTTCTTAAGTTGGTTCATAACTGCACTCATAGTATCTCTTTTCTTTATCAGAAAATCATTAAAAATTTTATCCGTTTAAGCAAGAGCTACTTTAGCTTGATTAGCCTCGTTTAATATCTATTTTCAAAGTCTGCGAAAGGAAGTTTCAGATGCTTGACTTTACTTGATAATAGATTGTTTTTAGCCTCCAATTCTGCAAGTTTTTATTTAATGAATAACAACTCCTTTTTCTGTTCAAGCACGATGAAGCACTATTTGGATGAGCGTTAACATTCAAACACTGCCGATTTTTTAGTGAAGTTCACTTTCAGCGTTCTTCCATTTGAATTATTAAGTAATTTTTTGAGATTGTCTGTGTTTTATCGTATGTTCTTATTTTATAAAACTTTTCATTTTGTGTTTTTAACCTGTTTTGCATATAAATATATACATATACAGATATAAAATACACTTGAAATTAAGAAAAGATGGCTGACGAAATTAGTATTAAAGTTTATCACTCGCAAAATCAACTAAATTCAATATTCAAGAGTGCTTAAGAAAAGCAGTCAATCGTAAATTAAAAGAAGTATCTAATGGTTCCAGCTCAATGAATGATCAACACTAGAAAATTGTTTAAAAAAAAAAGAAAGAAGCTACTTGTATCTTATTACGAAGTCAAACATATTTGAACATGTCAAATGTTTGCCTAAAATTTATTTATTATGATGACCTAACCAAAATAGGTGACAATAGTGTATTCCTAGGCATATAATTACTTATATAATGATCAAGCCTGCTCTATCTAATGCATACATTTATAAGGATCGATTTTGAAAACTTTATATACGATCTGAGTTTAAGTATTTTATTGTAAAATCAAAGTTTTACTTTAATTCAAATGAAGAAACGATCAAAACAGTAAATGCAACGATACACAGTAAAATAAAAAAACGAACGCAAAAAAATACAAAAGAAAAATTTTGTTACATCAACAAGTTTCATTTTTCAGATACGTAACTATTTCGTCAAAGTTAAACAATTTCACAGAGCTGAAAACGCATGATCTATTCAGCTGACACCGTCTTTTTGAGACAAAAAAACAAAATTTTTATATAGCTAGTTCTACAAAAAAAAAAAAAAAAAAAAAAAAAAATTAAAACACTTTTTTTATTTTACTTACCCAAAAATTAAAGGTTTTTATCTTTCTACCAAATAAAATTTTTTTTTTTAACTTTCAAAAAAAAAAAAAATTTGAAATTTTTTTCATCCTTTGCATGTATTTTAAAATGCTCCGGAATATCAATAATCTTAAAAGATTATATTATTTGCCGGGTTTTGTCAAAACATCAATATTTTTTAAAAAACAAAAGAGCTACGTTTCGATTGCATGATAGTGAAATTATTTAAAATTGAAGTGACTTTGCACCGTGTATAACGTTTTACATCGGTTATATTGAATCATTTTACTATTTGTTAGATTCCTTATTCTTTGTTAATAGAAAAACCTGAAAAGATTGCTGTGACTTGTCCAATGATAAACTGCTTTATAGATTTTACTTTTAAAGTTGCAATTCTTTAATAATTTCTTTTTTTATACTTTCTCCGTAGTTTATAACAACTTATTTGTATGCATTTGGAGATTTAGAAATATTTTCAAAGCATTTGTAATAAGCTGAAAAGATTATTTGACCAATAAAATTTGAAAAATAGCTAGTCATCTTTAATAACCATGCGAAAAGCTATTGCAGAAAAAGATTGATTAGTTTTATTATTAAAGTACTCTCGAGTCTTTAATACAAGGAATGGGAAAGGGGTGGGGGTCAAGAACAAAAGGTGAGGAGGGGAGGGAATTTTAGTTCAGATCTAATAAACGGAGGGGATTTTAAGAAAAGGAAGGAGGAGGGGGGGAAGTTTTTATGTTACAGTATAAGTATTTTTTATAATAAATTTCAGTTTATAAATCTTAAGTAATATTTTTTACAGAACACGCAAAAGAACCATTTAATTCTAGTGTGACTTGCGCTCAAATGTGCATTTTCTAACAGCTTATTTATCATAATTTCAATTTAGGATTTATTTTAGGATTTTCAATTTAGGATTTAATATGCTGGTTTAAGTTTCATATTTTGGTGAAAAATAAATCAAAAGCTTATTTTCGACAAATAGAGATATACGCTTTTTAATGTCAGTTTACAATGAATGTTTTTGTTTTGTGACTGAAATAATTATTTTCTAGTTTTTAAGGTGGTCTTATGGTATTAGAACGAAATTTTTTTCTTCTCCTTCAAAGGTGTAGTCTTATTATAATACCAGAAAGGAGGTAACAAAAAGGAAATAAAAACACCTAAAAATTTTAATTTTTTTATGTCGGGACCCTATTTGGACCCAAAAAGGGTAAATTCAGTCAAACACGCTGCGCATTGTAAAACAATAAAGAATTGACTGTTTGGATTCAAAAACTGGTGCTTTATAAGAGAGCAATCTGTGTCTGGAATTAAAATCAGAAAGATATGTTAGTTACATAAATTTTCGCAACTAACTTACTAAAATTAAAGAATTTAGGCAAAAAATATTTACCCTAAAAAAAACTAAATAAGTTCTGATCACCCTATTAGCACAATATCAATTTTAGACACCCTTCAAATAATAAGAAACGCTTCTTAAAAATTTCAAAAAATTTGGATAAGATTTTTATAAGTTATGGACTGCACCAGTTGAAAAATGTTGATTTTCGAAAAAAGCATTTAAAGATTTTAATAATAAAATCCAAATAATAATTTACTATACATCTAACAAAATTTAGGGATTATATTTGAATCTCCATCACAAAGATATTCAGTATATCGCAAGCCTTTGAACTGTTCTGACATACGAAGCACATTGACTAGACCACTTGATTTCATAGAACCAGATGATCCTTTGTGATTTATGTCACAAATACGATTCTCAATAAAAGCATAGTATTTGTTGGAGTCTTTTTTATTCTCCCAAGTAGCACCCATGGTACAATGCTTAATTTTTACACGATAACCAATACATTTACCTGATTCAACAGAAGTTAATAATACAAATCCACTAAATGATAAAAACACCCTCTTCTACCCTGACGCATCACCTGACACAGCTTCATCTGATGATCCAGTCATCTCCTTCAGTTCGGCTGCTGTATTTTTAATTGCCTCTTAAGCAACAGTTCCATGAACTTTAGTACTTTCATCATGTATGTGATGAAAAGAGGCTAAGCTTATTAGTGGAACCATATTCATGAATCCAAAAACTCTATTAATTGCAGACATACCTCTGCCTATTTCGCGAAATGTTATTAATATACAGTCCTTGAGTTAATATCAAAAGCACTAACTCCTGGGATACTGGGTTTGTGCAAGGTTTTACTATTGTAAGTTGAGCAACTCCATTCACAAACTCTACTATAGAAAGTTAGGATACTTGAAAGTCCTTTCTTCTTTTTTATATCATTGTTAAAGACTGTATCCTTGCTGCTAAAGGCTGGACAGGCGCAATAAGACGAATAATGTCTTGAACATTGTCTGTATTAATTAAAAGATAGTTTGGCAAAGTTAAAGTTGCACTCAGTTTTCGTCGAACCTCTTTATAATTTCTTCTTATAAATAACTTGTTAGTTCCCGTTATTCTTATTTTCAATACTCGAATTTTCATTTTTTTAATTTAAGTTACCAAAGACAAAATTCTATCATCCATTTTCACAAAACTACAATAGCTTTAAAAAATTACTTAATAGCAAACTTTTAAAAACAATTTATTATCTATTACAAAGCATTGTTGAAACATATTTCTTTATAAACGTTAGGTCTACTACACACGATACTAACCGTGTTAAGGTCAAATAAAAAAAGGGATTAATGTTAAAACTGCCAAATAACTGCAATAAAAACATTTTTAAAACATTGAATTTTTTATAAATAAGTCCATATTTAAAAAATATTAATCGTTATGAAAAAGTAATCACAGGTTTGGAATCTAGGATAAATTCTAAATAAAAATGAATATATTATTATGATTTCCCACATCATGGTGGTTTCTTAAGGAATGTCTCAGACTTTTCTTTGCCTTCTCCCATGATGACATTAAAAAAAGATGTCGTGCTTTCTGTCACCAGATTCTCTAGTTTCAACTGTTCAGAACTACTTTTTAACTTCACACACCAAAGGGTGTATGCTGATGCTGATTAATGTAGATTATATACCATCTTTTCTTTGATTGATTGACGCTGAGACCTATTCATCTAAATGAGATATGTCAACAAAATGTTTAGAGAAAAACCAGAGCTACCTTGAAAATGCTTCATGTACCTTGCTGGTAATAGTCTTATTTGTATAGGATAGAGAGAAGCTCGGATTCCAAATGGTGCTTTGTTTCACTGTTTGGAATAAAAAAGACTGAAAAATAAAGCTGAATCTGTAATAGTTTAAGGATTTACAACCAGTCAACTTAAACTGAGTCTTGAAAAGAAAGATTTTCAGTAAGTAAATGGTCTTTGCTATCCACCTTTCAAAATTTCTTGCTTAACTTATGTTCACCAAAAAACTAAAAGGGTAAAAGTAATAACTCTTAATTATTGTCCTTTCACTGCTGTGTTTCAAAAGCACCATGTAAATAGACGAGCATTTCTTGTAGCACGTTCTCCAATATTGGATGATGAAACAGTTCATCCGTTCTGTACAACAAACATCTTTTTTGATTGTTTGCCAATTTTCATAGAAACCCCTTGAATTGTGAAACTGATGGATTTTCAATTGGACCAAACAGATGCGTTTTATAAAGGATAATTTCCAAGACAATACGACGGCATAAAATCTTTAAAAAAAAAGTTCAAAGAGCTTTTAAACACATGCGCCCCTTATAAAGCCCTGTATTGCTACCTGTTGTATCGAATACAAGATTTTTGATCTGTGAAGGCAGATTCCATTTCTCAATACTTTCAATATAGACATTTGTTTGAGCCTCTCTTTATCTATACGTTTTTTGACTAGCCAACAATTTTTCCTTACTATTCACTGTAACAACAGCAGTTATGCGATCCGCAATTTTCTTTATCCATTTCAGAAAACATTTTGCCACAATGCAATAGTACTGGAGCAGTCAAAGAAAATTTTTATCTCTTGCAGCAGCCCGTTGCCTTTTTTTTATTACGGATTGTTTGGTTAAACTTTATGATAATGTTATTTCTGAAATGTCATAGCGGCAACTAATACAGCACTACGGTCTGGGAGGCAAGTGCAATCCAAAGCATCTAAAACTTCAGCGGACTGATAAAAATTCAAAAATTTCCTTTTTCAGGCTCCCAATTAGATGTCAACAAAGAAAATTCACCCTCTGTTTTATAAATGTCTTTTGTCATATCTTCACATCTTATTTTAACCTTTCTCTCTTTTTCATTTTTGTTTCCACATTCAAATATAATTTACAAATTTAATTTCAAAATCTAATTATAAATCTAATTTTAAAATCTAATATAAATACAGTTTTATAACTTTTCGGAAGAGTTCGTTCTTCATTTAAATGATAAAACTCGAGCAATTGAAGTACTGGAATAATGAAGACTGGCGCGCATAATTAAGAGTAGCAACCTTAAAAAGTTCTATCTTTACAATGTTTAAGGTTTCCATAAGATACTTATGTGCTAAAAAAAAATCTTAAATGAAAAATAGAAGGCTCAGTAAGAGCCTTCTGCCATTCATTTTCATTGTTCAGTGAGTGTTGCCATTCATTGTAATCTAAGAAGACGTGAAGAAGAGGACTCAATGAGAGAGTAACCATTCATTAATTTAGGAATATCAACAACATTGCAATAAGCAAAAAACAATTGAGTTTTGTTTGTATTAAAATTCACATTGGTTTTAAACCTAAAACTTATGAACAAGAGAGTTTAAACTCGAGATCAGCTGCTTGAAAAAAAGATCCAATTAAGCACATGTCAAATAGGTTAGAGATTATTAAAGAAAGTTTTGGGAACAATTTGGGAAGACAATGTTTTAAATTTTTTCTGAACCAAAAACTGTAAATGTGTAACATTTCAAAGTTAAATTGAAACAATTAGGTGGTGAAAATGGTTTTTTTATGTTTAATATTTTCAGGCACATGACCCCAAGCAACAAGTAGTTGTTAACTGTTACCAACTCAGAGTCATAAGGGCTTCTTATGTGGCCTAGAAATTGCACACCATAAGCAATAACATTGATACCATCAATGAGGAATATAACAATGTTAATACTTTGATATTTTACACTGTTGATGGGATCAGCTTCTTTGAGATTTACCGTAAGATTTAGGTAGAGAGTTGCATAGCCATTATAAAGAGGCAATAGAAAAAATTTATAGGTAGAGTAAAAAAACACTAGACTCCATCACTTTACCTAGGAAATAAAGTCACTAAGGTTTACATCTACGCCAACCCAATAGATGAAGATGTCTTTGCCTGGAAGTTTGTTAACAAGACAGTCACCGGATGCAGTTAACATCTCCCCAAGGTAGTTAATCAGACTCAATCTATAGCCTTAACTAAATCAAGAGCTTTTTTAAATGAAAAAAAATCATACAAGGCAGCAAATTTATAATAGTTTAGCAGGTTAATTTAATTATTGGAATCGTTGCGTAGTGGTTAGTTCTGGCTTCTGAAACAGGAGCCAGAAGCCAGCTCTGGCTATATTTACATCATTGGTAATAAAAAAGGCGTGAACTTCCTGGTTAAATTCTATTCTGCAGTGCTCATTGATAACCTCCCCCCCCCCCCAAATAAAAAAAAAGCCCCAAAGGACTACTTAAACCTAAAGTTACTTTGTTAATATTGATTTTACCATTCCTTTTTACATGTAAGCATAACAACCATAAGGTTAGATCAATAATATTATTTTTGTTATACAATTATAATATATTTAACATGAAATAACATAAAAAGCATAACTTAAATAAAAAATTGTATTTAAAAAACTATATCCGTTCAATCCTTAAACTGAATAAATTTATATTATTTCAGATAATGATAATCCTTATCATTCATAAAAACTCACTGATGGACAAATAACAAGCATTAAATTAACTTTCACTGATGAAAATGAAACAAACATTAAATTATTTAGTACTGACGGGAATGTAACAAACATTAAACTAACTAGCACTGTTGAGACTGTAACAAGCATTAAATTAACTAGCATTGATGAGACTGTAACAAGCATTAAATTAACTAGCATTGATGAGACTGTAACAAGCATTAAATTAATTGATGAGACTGTAACAAACATTAAATCATCACTAATGGGAATGTAACAAGCATTAAATTAACTAACACTGATGGGACTGTAACTATAATTAAAAGATTTTTGCTCATATTGCGAGGATAGTTTTTAACTCATCAATTATTATCCTTTATTTGTAAAATTTAATTTTACAAATTCAGTTTCACCTGCATACAAAAAGTTTAAGCCAATATAATTATTAGGATGTAGCAGAAACATACTTTTTTTTTCAGAACACCTCTCTCTTATTTCCTATTCTCTTAAGAATCCTGAGGCTAAAAACAAATGCAAAAAAAGATTTGTTTTTAAATATTGACATCTTTAATATTTGAAAAACTCAATTTTTAAAAAATAAATGTTCATTACATCAATATTTAATTAATCTAAAGTTTGGAACTTGATCCTCACTACATCCCTTGTAGTATTACGCTCAACTTGTTTCTCTTGACAAACAAAGCAGCAGCCAAAAACCTAATTTAGGTAATTAATAAACTTGAGGAGATTATCAGGTTTGATTGGAAAGAGCTACAGTTTGGATCTAGTAAAAATTGAGTAGTAGGCACTGGAGGTTGGCAAGAGGGCATTTACCACAGAGATAATTAACTTGGGGTTCTACAAAATGCTCTGACAAGGTCTCTTCTAGATACAATTTAAGTATACTAATAAAAAACTTTGTTTTAGGAAGCAATTGATTTTTAAATACTTTTTTATTTATTTAATAATAATAAACAATTCTTTGGGTTTATGGCAGATGATATACTCCTGCTGAACCTGAGGAAACGAATGAGGAAAAGAAAATGATGATGAAGGAAATAACATTTTTTTATTTCTACGTGCTATGGGCTCTGGTTCTTAAAATCCAATATGGGTTTATTAGTAGTGGTAGTAGTTTCTTAGTTTTTTGTTTAAAAAAAGTTTTTGGTATTTTTAGACTTAAGAGAATGAGAAAAAGTTCGCCATCCCATCTAAAATCTGCCAAATCACATCTAACATCAACACCATTATAGCAACCATCATAGTAACCATTATAGCAACAAATTAAGTCAACATTAAAATCAATAGCAAGAAACATCGATCAGTTAAATGCAAGTAATAGGTTTATACTTAACTACACATTATGGTGATGAAAAATTTAAACGTGTTTGACTTATGTTTTTTTTTTTTTTTTTTTTTTTTTTTTGTTCTTTTTATTACAATCTGAATAAAACTCATGTTACATGTTAAAATAAATCGTTAAAATATATTATATAAATACTAAAATATATATATATTTTTTAATATAAAGAACGCGGAGACTCGCAGAAGACTACTAGGTCTTGTCATCGAGAACCGCTAGAACGTTAAATACAATAAAATAAAGTTACAAGATAAAAACTCTTGACTTGACAAAAATAAAAATATCGTTAGTGGTCAAATATATTCAAAACTAAAATATAAAGCTATCTTATGAAGCCATCAAAACCAAGCATTCAAAAATAAAGAAATATGTCATCAATTTTAAAAATTATTTCTTTTAGTTTTTTTTTAAATACTGGATAACTCCATTCATGAGTAAAATCAAAATTTTTTAAGACTATTTTGTTCCATATAAATGCTCCACGCAATGGAATGCAAGATTTGCCGATATTTGTTTCACATTTTGGTTGTCGTATAAAATTATTATTTCGGAGTATATATTTGTTTTTTTCTTTACATGAATATAAATCACTAAAAGAAACTGGACATACATTAATTTTACATTTAAACATAAAACAAAGAACGTTGAAAATATTAACCTCATAAATATTAAGAATGTTCATGTTAAATAAAAGAGGCTTTGCATGAGTAAAACGATCTTTTAAATTTATAAGACGTGCTACATGCTTCTGTTGACAATGGAGAGGTTTTAACTTACTTTTTTGCGTACTCCCCCACGCGACATTGTCATAACTAATATGTTAAACACTTTGTATTTTTTATCATTTTTTTCAGGTTGAATTGCTTTGCTTTTAAAATTTCATATGTTAATATTTTTCAAACTGTCACAAATCAAAAAAAAAAAAAAAAAATCATGAAAGTTCAAAAGCTACTTGAGCAACAATTGATACCAGCTGGTTTTCTAAACACCAACAACTTTAAAAAATCATTTATTCTAGAATTAACAGTGTTCCTCTTTTCACAGTGAAAAATACAAGTTTTTTTTTTGTTTTTTTGTTCTGTGTCAAAATTATTTTTTTTGTAAGTTTTATTAACAACTAAGCTCAGGGGTGGCGCCAGCATTTTTTGGCCTTCGAGATATCTAACTTTCAGAAATGGAGAAAAACTCCAAAAATTTTTATGTTTATACTTATGTCAATTAAAAAAACAAAGGATGCTTTGCAAAAAGTTGCAATGATTTTAGCTTGGGAACAAAAAGCCCAAAAATTTTAGTCCTCCTTGCCCCAAACGTGAGAGCAACAAGTTGATAAAATATTATTTGTACTATTTTCAACTAGACTTATAGTCATCGATAAATTTTAAATTTCATAGTAAAATATTTAGCGTTCAAAAAATATGACCATATAAAGTTTAAACCCCCTCAATTTAAGGGGTTGCAAAGTTTATATGGTCATAATTTTTGAACGCTGAGAAATTATACTATAAAACTAAAAATTTTTCCATGAATATAAGTCTAGCTGAAAAAAGTACAAAAAATATTTCATCAACTTGTTGCTCTCACGTTTGGGGAAGGAGGGGGGCTAAAATTTTAGGGCTTTTTTGTTCCCAGGCTACAATCATCGCAACTTTTTGCAAAGCATCCTTATTTGGCATAAGTATAAACATATAAATGTTTAGAGTTTGCTCCATTTCTGGAAGTTAGATATCTCGAAGACCAAAAAATACTGGCGCCACCCCTGACTGAGCTAAATAGTTTATTAGATATATTTTATTAATGTAAATAATAAATTTATTTTATAAAAACTGGTTTGTTTGCCTAACACTAAGATGCTCTTCATCAGTGCTCTAAATACACCATTAACAATTTTAAAATTGACTCAATGATTGGTTTATTAGATTTTAAAGTTCTTGTGAAAATCTTACTAATCAATTTCATCTTATACATATGGTTTGGTTTTATGTTGCATTTTTATAAACCTTTTTTTTATAAACCTCTAAACTTATAAAGTTTTCTATTCATTCTAACTCATTTGCTTTCTCTTAAATGTAACAGGAAAATTCTCTTACCCAGAACAGGAAAAACCCAGCGAATATAATGTTGCAATAGTTTACAAATTGTATGATGTCAGATATTACCATAAATAATGGGAAAAATTTGGACAAACTGCCGTTAAAAGCATTTCAAAATTTGGAATAAAAATTTTGATTATTACTAATTATACTAATTAATTACTAATATATTTGATTATTACTTAAATTTTAACTATTTTACAAAAAAAGAAACATTTTTTCATAAATAAGTTTTTGAAATGGTATTCACAAACTTGAATTTGCAAGAAGTAATATAAGATAAAAAGTAAATACAAAAAGTAAAATATGATAAAAAAAATTTATAGTAATGATGCAGACTAAGTAGAGAACTTGAAAAGTGTTTCAGTTTTGCATAAAATAGTTATAGCATCATACTGTTCGCTATTTATATTAGTATTAGTCTAAATTAAATTACGCTTACAAAAATAGACAGAACTTAGTTGAAGTGAAACGTGATAATTTTGTATAAACTTTATTAGTTTATACTTTTTAATGTTAACTTTATTTGTTTATACTTTATATTTTACATTTGTTTTAATTAATGTATAATTTTCCGAGTTCCTTAATAACACAAACACATAGTGCTATTGACACATATTTAAAACAGGTTTTATGGCGGAGGAGGTACAATTGTACCTCCTCCGCCATAAAACCTTTTTTGTACCTCCATAAAACCTCTTTTGTGCGTGCTTTTTCAACATAACTTGAGAGGTAAAGTAGATATTACACTTTTTACAGATTCTATCAGCTAGGCTAGACTGAATTGATGGACAAAACGCATCATACGGCAAAATTGGAAATCCTTCGGCAGTACGAGGATGAATACTTTTAATGTTTGATGCGATGAGCATAAAGACGGATGATGGAAACAATTCTTTTGCTCCTTCTGAGACATCTACTGCTTTGAGCCCGTCTCTCGTTTGGTTGATAGAGACAGGTGGCGGAAGAAGTCTTGCTTTAATTATAGTAAAGTAAGAGCTTCTAATAGTCCGACAACAAGAACGGTTTTCACATTTCACAATTTGAGTAAAATATTGACTTGTACGAAGCAAAAACAAAGTTCTGTTTTTCTAAATTTCCATCGATTGTTCTGCCTGATTTCAAAAGATATGTTGGTTATTACAGGTTAAAAATTATATTAATATTTTTACAAATTAACTTTTGTCAATGTAACTACCTTGAGAATCAAGATGAGTCCCGTAATGCTTGTGCGAATCACCCCAGATAATTCTTTATTTAGAGGTGCCATTCATCGCTCAGCTCTGTTGCATGCACTGCGGCCTGGAACGTTCGTCACGATGAAAAGAGCGTCAAGGTTATTCTTCAAGAAATGGTGAATCCCGATTTCAATTACTTTCTGGTATCTTGAATTTTCTTTGGGTCCTACATCAACGCTAAACACAACGATAGGCTTAACCATATTAGTTTGAGGATCTCTGGTAATAGAGTCGAATTCTTTGATATCAAAGAGCCGCTGAAAGTCTAATCCATGAGCGAAGGCGGTCGAGGATGCGTGTTTTCCTGATCAAACATCAATGTAGGTAGGTCCAGAAT
The DNA here is from genome assembly GCF_038396675.1 of Hydra vulgaris. Lineage (NCBI taxonomy): Eukaryota > Metazoa > Cnidaria > Hydrozoa > Anthoathecata > Hydridae > Hydra > Hydra vulgaris. The sequence goes on along the minus strand of NC_088924.1, from coordinate 18,853,124 downwards.
AAGTAACAGCATTTTTTTTTCAAAGACCATCTTTTTTGATCGTAATTCCACCGTATACAGATGGTATAAGCTTGTGTTTAGCAGCCACGACCCAGTCGTGGTCCGGGAGAGTTACCCGGTATTCCAAATGCATCAACAACGGCACCTGTTTTTCGGCTGCTGTGATTTTAATTGGCACTCTAGCCTTGTTGTCTTGGCTAATGAAACACACTTCATCTGGTCCTAAAATAGAACAAATTTCTTCCACAATTTTTATAGTTGAACTGCAAAAGAGTCCGTCAACATGTTTTAAATGAGATTCATTCTGAGGACTGATCAATCTAAAAGGGACTTTTTTGACGTCCCTTTTGCCTTCTAATGTTCCGTAACTTCTCGGAAGTAGACGAGTATAGAGAGCGCTCTTGCTGTTTGCAAATCCAATTTTGTTTATCTCGGATGTCAATTCGTCGAGAGTTTTAATGCTCTAAATAATAAAGAAATATATTTGGATATAATTAATTTTTTTACAGAAAACGGGACTTATTTTGTAAATTATTTTCAAATCAAATCTTGAAATTAGTTGTTAACATTTCAAGGATATTTACAATAGTACAAGTAATAATTAAGAGTAAAATTCTAACAAATACAATATTAACAAACATAGCTAAGGTATCATTACGCGAAGAACCTCTGACCGACGTCTTTCATCAGCGGACGAACCATGGAGAGCAATACTCATAATCGCCTTCAAAAGATGAGATTGATCTACTTCTAATGATGGTCGACTAGGTTTCTTCCAGATTTCCTCCATTCTAACTTTTTCCAGGTCTCTAGTTTTCTTCTGTTGAGCTTGATCATAATTTTTTTTGGCCAGTTTTTTACATAGATGAGCTAGTTTCTTCTTTTTCTTTTTCAAATCATCCTCTTCAGCTTCAGCAATGAACCCACTTCTCTTTCTAGTCTTCAGTCCAGCAACTTCACAATTTAAAGCTGCAATCTCAGAATTGAGTCAATTTTGAGCCACTGTTCTTGCATTTTTTTGATTTTTCGTGGTCAACAAACTCAAAGTTAATGCACTTTGTTGATCATCAATAACAGATCGCTCATTGGTGGGCTCAACAAACTGTGAGGATTTCTTGTCAAATTCAAATGGAGTATACGTGGGGGCAGACAGTTTTGAAGTATTGGCCCAAAATGATAATTGCTTGCTCTTAAACTTTATTGCCTTTTCATTAAATAAATTGATTAAATACATTACTCTTGATTCAAGATACTTACGCACTAGTTTCTCTTCTTTTAATGAATTCCATGTAGTATGGACTTCTTTCTGGATATTAGCCTTTTTTTTATCGGGATGAGCATTTCCATACGAGATATAATCAATAATAAATATGGATTTCCATATCCATATTTTAATATTGATCTATTAGTATTGTTTACATCACAATAAGAATAATGTTCATCGTTAGCGCAAGCTTTTTAAAAGAGTTTCTTCAACCCGCTAGGGAGAAATTAGCGTTTCGAACTTTCAATAGACTTTATGTGTTTGCATTGCATCACGTTTTACTTTTATGAGTTTACTTTGAACCACATAGTATAATCCGCCAGGGAGCGAATAACGATAGTGAATATTATATACCAAGAGTTAATATTTCATAATTTGATTCGCAGTCAAATGGTAATATATTAATAAAACGATAGTAATTTTTATTTTGCGTTAGTAGTTGTTATTTATTTAATGTCTCTGGGAAACTTATTATATTAATTTATAATATTATATTATAAATAATTTAATAAAATATAATATCAAACTCCTCACATTTAATAATAATTTCCCAACAAACAAAACAACATTTCTATACCATTTAGTAGCTGTACATACCGCTAAAATCTGCTCAATAAAGCTAAAAAAATAATTTAAATTGACATCATTTTGGCCTGGACATCCCCCTCCCGATTGTCAATTAGTGTCTTACTTTCCAGCACTCCCTCCCCCCCCCCCCCTTATACTTACTGACATCGTTTATGGATGACCCCTAAGTTGACAAAATTTTCACGGGGTAAGTTGGCTCATAGCAAATTGAAAAAAATTTTTTTTTAGGTTTTTTTTCACAGATAAAAAGTGGGATACTGTTTTGGCTGTTATACGTACTAATATTTAGTGCCAGCTAAAACTAATATTAAATTTTTGGTTTAAATTTGTTGCTAAAATTAATAGTAAAAAAATTTCTATTAAATTTACACTTAATAGTACATTACCAATCATTTTTATAGTTTGCGCCAACTTACCCCGTGGTGGGGTAAGTTGGCGCAATTTTTTTTATTTTTTGAGGGCCTGGGAAAGCCCCAAGAATTTTTTTTTTGTAAATGAATGCAAATTTTATCAGTTACCCAATTTCATACTATTTGAGACTACACTTTAACATTTTCAAAAATATGTGTTGTTAGGGCTACAGAGCTCATAGAGTAAAAACCGAGCCAACTAGCCCCGGTCTCCCCTATATTTTATGCAGACTATATTTGTTTTACATATTCATTTAAATCATCCGTTCATTTCTTCCATTCCTCCGTTTTAAATATATATAAAAAAAGTAAGTATAATTATGTGAATATTTAGATACACGATTCCGCAAGTCTAAAAAGAGGAAATGCTGTCATGCTGTCAAAATTTTTATTTGTTTCGGTCAAGTTTCCTAAATGTCTCATGTTTATGTAAAACAAATGAATGTTTTTCTATACGATTATCTTTAATATACGGTTTAGTATGTTTTTTTTATCAATGAAAAAGGGTAGTATTTTATTTATCCAATTATCCACAAACCGTGTGGAAATTAGCGGGAAACTTTTAATTATACTTTAAATGACGTCTCAAATATTCAATTAAAAAAAAACTTATGTAAATAATTGTATTTAATATATTTTATTATTATTTTTTTAATTTTCTATATACCTAATAACCCTCTTTATAACGTCTGTGTAGCTATATAACAAAAAGTTTTTAAACTTTATAATCAATACATTCAAAACTCGCAAAAAAAAAGTTGAGTTACGAATAAAGTTTTGATTTCAGTCAAAAATGAGTAATATCTTTTAAATTTAAATCCTTAAAAGATAAGTATAATGTAAATAGTAGTGGTTGCAAACAGTTTCCAGTTTGACCTATGATATGACTGGTTATATCTTAGATATAACCAGGTTTATGCTGCGTCTCGCAATTTTTGACAAATTAGGACAACTACCCCAAATGGCATGCCTACAAAAATAATATTTGTGCAAAAAAGCGTTTAAACTTTTAATTTTTTGCATTAGCAAAAATGCTGGCGCAGTGCTGTGGATGATCAAAACAACAAATTTTGAGACGCGGCCAACAAGGGTTAAGGGTACGACTCTCTTAAGGTAATATATTTTGGATTTTGATATTTTATCTGAAAGTTTTATATGTTTTAACTACTATTGCCGTTTAATTATAACTATATTTATTTATTATTTATACTTTTTAAAGCTTCATACAATAATAATAATAATAATAATAATAATAACAACAATAATAATAATAATAATAATCAATGCGTACATAAATTGACTGATATGGCCCTAGTCGCAGTGTTGTTATATACATCGACTGACTTTAATAGGTATGGGTGAAATGGTGTGTATATATATTCTTTTTTGCACTCCTATAGTTTGATATAAAGTTGTATAAATTAACAGTGAATGAACAAACAAATAATCCCCGAAGAAATATATTCAGTTTTTGATAAATATATTATTTAAATAACTTCTTTAGCAATAAGTAAGTGTTGTGGTGCAGGTTATGTTTACATTATAATATTTTATGCTTGTGTATATTAACTATTATTGTTGTTTAATAATTATTATATGCATTTTTATTTAATAATTAAAAAAACAACTAATTATTTTTTTATTGGCTGTACCATTAATTAAAGCCGTAGACGTATACGTTAATCGACTAAAATTAAATTAAATTTTTAAAAAGTCATTCCCAATGAAAATGAAGTCAATCATGGCGATTTTTTTTGATTGATTTTCTCCCACTTGCTTTGGTTCACGAGATTTTCAGATACGGATGTAACGAAAACAGTTTATTTTTACGCGCCAAGTAAATCAATTTTTTCCGAATAACGAATTGAAAAATTTAAAATGGTTTCTGAATCATCTTTTTACCGATAAAGTAACCTACTATCAAACTCGTGGATAGACTCGATCCATCATGCATCTTATGATCTAAAATTTCACACACGGGTTCATAATGTGTATATCTAGGATCCCAGTTTACAACGTATACCTTCTGATGACTAATGTCGTAAATATATATGTATTTCATTTAAAAACAGTGATTTTTATGTCTGTTTTGCTTAAAACTACTATTTAACTGCAATTTAGACATATACACTCAAACCTCTTTTTGTGCGGTAGATAGGGACCGCATAAAAGAAAACGCATTAAAAAAATCACATAAAACTTCAGGAGTACCTATAAAAAATAGTTTTCAAAACAATATTAAAAACATTTAATTTATGCCGTTAGATAAAAAATATTTGCTTTAGAAAAAACACATACAAGCATTTTTAAATATTTTATTTACCTTCGTAGTCTGATAATGTAACGCAATTTGTGGTTGCGTGTTCATAACAGTAACTATATAATGACGTATGTACTTACATATTACACATTTTAATCGTTGAGATTGAAATTACTGTGCGTTCAAAAATTAAATTATATGAGATCGCACAAAAAAAATCGCATAAAACAAAACGCACAAATAAAGTATCGCATAAAATAAGACCGCATAAAAAGTGGCTTGAGTGTAGTTGTAAACTGGAATTTGAGATCCAAATGAAATTTATCTTTATAAGTAATAGCATTGATAGTTAAGGAAACCGTCATTTAGTCTATCCAGCTGATTATTTCTAGTTATTGTACTAGTTTTTTAAATAAATTAAATTTCAATATCTATATAACTTTTTTCGATTTTATAAAAAAACGCATGATATATGTTTACACTTTAATAAAAATTAAAAAAAAAAATACATAAATTTATATTTATAGCCCTAATTCAATGCTAAAGAAGGTAATATTTTTGCAACTTTTCATGAAAATTTAAAAATTGCAGACGTTTTAGACCAAAATTGTATTTCTTCAAAAAAAGCTTTGTGAATTTTTAAGGCAAAAAAATCGCCATGAATTCCAATTTTTGTTAAATTGGAATAGCCGCAGTCAAGTGTTTTAGGCATTTTAGGCACTCCTTTAACAAATATAAAAAGGTTTTATAGATTTGAAACTTGAAAAAAAAAGAAACAAAAATTTTGCGTCACATAACTGAATATCCCCCTCTCCCCTGTAACAAAATTGGTAAACTTCCTCCCCCCCCCCCCTCCTTCTTCAAACGCGTGACGTAATTTGTGGGCGAACTCAAATACTATATTTATTTTAGTATATCACATAATGCATTTTTACAGAAACCTCTTGACGCGAAAGTTTTTTTACAAATAAATCATTTTTTTTAACAATGCATTAAACGCCATTCCGTTGATAAAACCTCGATTAAACTAAAAGCATTTTTTCTTTAAACTCAGCTTTTTAATTGTTTTTTTAATTTTCTTTAATCTTTTCAGTTATAACTCTTAAATGTTTTTATGCCATAGATGAATTTATTCAATTAACAAATAACTTGCGTTTTTTAGTCTAATTTGAATCATCATCAGACAAATAAGGCTAAACGTTTTCAGAAAAATAGGGCAAAACGTTACCGAATAATGTTCTATTCGATATTATATTTTCAGTAAACTAACTGTTGACAAGACCTCGTTTTAGGTAGTATTATTAAATTTTATGATAGCGTTTTATATAACTTGTCAATAAATACATTAGACTACTGATATCTCGAACCTCCAATAGCTCGAACTTCCAGTAAGTACCCTTGAGTTCCGATAACTTAAACATTTACAATATTAAAGAATATCTTGATAACTCATACATTCTCAACTTAAAATATTTACTTAGTCTCTAACTCTAGAAAATTCTATACTCTATAAACAAACAATATAACTTGAACTATTTTCTTGGTCTTATTGGAGGTTTTTGAGAAAAATTCGAAAATAATGTTTTAATGCTAGATAATCCAAACATAATGCTTTATTAATAATAATAAACCATTGATTTTTTTGTTTCTTTGTTTAGGAGTCCTTGTAGATTCCTTACCTCATCTCATTTGTGATAGATGTTCAACAAAATAATCATGCAATGGTACTTGGAAGGTATAGACTATCAGAAAAACAGACCCCATACAAACTATAATCTTATGATGAAAATGCATTGCAGCTACGCTACTAAGGTGTCCAGGCTGAGGAGGAATCAGAGAAAATTCAAAGATCTGATCAACCTGAGGAGGCTAAGGAGCTCTTGATGGACTTATGTATAATGTATACTATCACCTAGATTCTTATATGTAAATAAAAAATTATGTTAATAAAGTTCAATTTTATTGAGCATTATATGTTTATATTCGCAATATCATAGAAATTAAGTACATATAATAAAAATAAAGAAAATACCGTGTTGACAACCCGTGACCACACCTTCTGGAGACCAAATATGCTCAAATTTAAACTCCCCAACCTCAATTACAGCTGTATTTAGACATACAGCTGTTCCATCTAAAAAAAAAAAAAAAAACTGTTGGAAAATTTCAGAACCACCCTTGACCACCCGTAAAATGTTTATTTGAGCGGTCATGACTACTCCAAACTTAAAATGGAGCTCTAAAATGAAATTCTTGGCCCCAAAAACCCCAATAAACATGTATCATATGTCTATATCGAACACATAAATAGTTTTGCCATTTTTAGATAATTCTGGCCCACTGTGCATTGTAGCTAGTTACAACATAACGAGAAATCTGTAGTTAGCCGATGGCTACATATTGCCGCTTTGTAACTAGAGATATTTTTACATTGATAAGAACGTATTTTTAGTTTTGTTGCTATCTATATATTTGTATATTTATATATTTGTTTTTAAATAAAACTACAAAAATAATAAGAGTAATAAAAAAATCTAACCCACAAAAAAAGAAAGAAAAAAGTTTGTTATTACTAGAAATCTGGCCTTTTATTATATTTAACGCGGTACCATCATAATAATAATTTATTCAGTTTCAATAAAAACGCAGTACCTTAGGAACATTTCATACTTTTGTTTGTTAAATAACAGTAGTGTTGTCATTAACAACAATATATTTATTATAACACAAATAAGAATTATTAAAGTTGCAAAAAAACACAAATTTAAAAAATTTTAAATGTACCTCTAAACGTATTAGCTTTTAAGCTTGTAAGCTCAATAATATGTTTCTATAAAAACATATTTTTGGTCTTTTCAAAAATGACCATATGCAAACTTCGCAGGGTGTAACCTTTTGATTGATTGCTGTTGAATCCGTTAAAGTAAAAAATGTTTTTTTGAAACCAATTAATAGATTGACGTCAACACAAATGCAGTTAATGTATGTATTTAAAAGTATTTTTAGAAACTACTAATATATTTTTTACAATTTTGATGAATTTAGTTTTATTTGGGAATGGATAAAAAAAATGAAAACGAAAGCCAAGGTTTAAAGGAAAATGCTGCTTTTTTGCTTCCTGACCGTGGAAATTTAGATGATCCAAGTATAAAATGGCGATCAGGAAAACCCGATTATACACGTGCCAATTCAGAGTTTTTTAAAGGAAAAACAATGAACCATTCAGAAGGATCTATTGAAAAGTTTGTTGAAGACTTAGTCAAAACCTGGGAAATGGAATGTTCTCATAAAATCGATTTTCAACAATGGAGCACGGTAAACCACGAAACATATTGCATAAGTGCTAATGGTGGGAAAAAGTTTTCAGGTGAAGAAAACCTTACAGAAGGAAACTACAATGTGCTGTTAAACGTTTGCAATCCTGAATTTTATGATTCCAAAAAAGAAAATTTTGAAAGCTCCCACGTTCTATTTAGAAGTTGTTTTAATAACTCTTTTCCTTGGGAGCTTTTGAAAGTATTCTCAGGTCCACCCAAAGTTGTGTTTACATGGAGACATTGGGGTACTTTTTCTGGTACGTTTATGGAACAAAATGGCGACAACAAATTGTATGAAATGTATGGTTTTTGTATAGTAAAGGTCAACCGAGACATAAAAATTGAAAGCATTGAAGTGTATTACAAACCAGATGATTTTTTCCAAGCATTGTTAGAAAAAAACGCTACTCTATCAGGAACAAATTCACTATTTGGAAATGGTTGTCCCTTTGCTTTTCATGGGTGACAAATATCAAATATAAATTTTATTATTTAATGAGCTTTTTATGTTTGAAATTTTTATTTTATTTGCAACTCGATTTTTTTTTATTAAAATTCTTTCAGTATTGGGTCTGGGAATGTTGATGAGTATTTTTTATGGGTATTTTTATGCAGTGAACCAATAAAAAACTTATTAACCTTTTAAAAGTATATTTGAATGTTTTTTTATTGTTACGACTATTTAATATTTTTTATGATATAGACCACGTTGTGCTATAAGTTTATTTACTTAATTTACGAGGGTTTTCAGGAAGACTCTTTTAGTATGCCAAAAAATATATTCAGATTTTTAAAATAGTTTTATTCTTCAAATTCAAATTTCAAAAAAACTCAAGTTTTTGTTTTTAGGTTTTCGATTGCCAATCATACATGAATCATTAATTTTTAAATGAGATAACACTGTAATACAAACAAAACACTATTATTGTATTAGCTTATAAAACATGGTTGTATTTGCTTTTAAACTCAAAAACTGTTTTGTTCTTAAATTAAAGTTTATATATGAATCAGACCGTGTGAATTGCAATGACAAACCTAATTGTAATAACTTATAATTTTTCTAAAAAAACAACAACAGAGTAATTCAACCAGCATTTGGATTGTATAATCATTATTAGGAAATAGTAACAACATTTGTTTTAATGTAATTTGTTTTAAAACATTTTATAAATGTATTTTTTTTGTACATATACATTTTTTGTACATATACCTTTACAACACAACGCTATATTTTGCGATGTGATGTCATTGACGACTGTCGACCAGTCGATCAACAATTTGTTAAAACAACTTACCAGGAAACATAATCTTATTTTAAAAATATATTTGTTACTGGCTATATGAAAAAATACTTTTTGCAGTACTAAAAAACCAAATAAGTAAGGTAAGAATTAGTTTTTTGAATGAAATTTGTACAAAGTAACGCTCACATGCATTTCAAGGGGCGCCCACATAGATTTGTACAAAAGGCGCCCAGACGATATTTGCTAATCAACATATGACATTAGACAATTGTCCGTGTTTAAGTATTACTGTTAGGTGGTATTATAATGTTTTGTAAAAAATCGAATTGGTTTTACAAAATTTGGAAACAAAATTGCTCAAAAAAACAAACAAACTACCCACTGGCTAGATTAGAAGCTGAATATAAATTCTTGAACAGATTTTTAATTTCACCTAACAATCTTTCAGTGTTCAAAAGTTATGAACTACAAAAATAAGGCGATTGTGAATTTTATACCTTAATTTTTTAACATTAGGTTTCATTATTAGAATTTGCGGCTAACAGACGTGTTTATTCTAAAGATTCTACTTTTTTAGAGAAAAATAAATTATCTCTCGATGTGTTTAAACTACTTGATATGTGGTGCCAAACTGGAAAGTTATTTCATAATAAATAATGATGTTTTAGATCATTACGTAATAAAAGTAGAAATTAGCTTACTTTCTATAGAGGAAACTTGTAGAGTAAATACCTCTACCCAGCAAGCATTAGGTCAAAAAAAATTGTTTTTTATGCGTATAAAAAACGGCTAACACGTTTAAAAGAAGTATTAAAAACAACTTTTTTAGACGAAATGTTTGCTGGGTATAGACGAACTTATAGCTTACTTTCTTCTATTGAGGAACTTAACTCTTATCAAAGGGATGTCTTCATTAATTAACTTTTTAAATTAAAAAAAAATTGGCAGTATTCAAATACCTTTATATAAATCTGCTGTCTCTATAAATTTAGAGCTATTAACACAAATTTCAGAAAAGTTTGATATGGAGCAACTATTGTTGTAATTACTGTAGACATATAAAATCCAATTTAAAAAAATCTTGGAAAGAGATATAAGATTGTAAGATGCGGATAAACAACTTCATAAGAACTTTAATAAATTGCATACTAACTCCAAACAAAAATATCAATTATCAGATATATAAAATCAATATGATTTCGACCTTAAAAGAAACTATTAATCGCTTAAAAGTATTGAAATCAGATATATAAAAAAAGCAATAATACCTAAGTTTTTTGGACAACGCGTGGAAAATTAAAAAAAAAAATTGCTAATTTACAATTATTCAATCGAAAACAAAAATCCACAAAGCTAATTAATTAAGCTAATTAATATGCCGCAAAATACAAACGACGAATTTATTCCTTTCTAAATTCCACACCCAACAGACGACATTGAAAAATCTATTTCAAAACCTAAAATTTATATTGTAGTTTACATAATTATAAAACTTTACACAAAAAATTGCCGTAAATTTTTATTGGGCTGTGTAACTTTTTAATGTATACAATGTAGCTACATAGTAAAAATTTACATTGTAAAATCGTTTTAAAGGATAGGGCTATGGTCTGATTTTAATGACGTTTGTTTAATCTCTAAGTTTAACCAACCAGGATATAAATTAATCTCATCAGCAGAAAAACTAATAAACGTGGTGGCGGCGTGATTATTTACGTAAAGGAATACTTGAAATGATTAAACAGGTATGACGTGGTGTTTCTAATTGCAATAAAGAGGTTTTATCAATTGAATTAATAACTGAAAAAGTTAAAAATATGATTATAAGTTATTGTTACAGCCCACCTACTGGTGTAATTGAAAGTTTTATTTCATATTTACATCATGACATAATTAAAAAAAACTAACCACGAAAATAAATTAAACCTATTAAATAATAGGTGATTTAAATTTATGTAACTTTGAATATCACATAAGATTCAACATTTAAATAATTTTATAATGACATTTTTGAAAATAGTGTTGTTCTTAACAAATTGACCATAATTATTCAAACCTCACCTTCCCTGATTGATATTATGATAGCAACAGATTTGTTAAATGATCTCTTAAAAAGGCATAATTAAAAGTGATATTTCTGAACACTTCCTAGTTTTCTTTTCCATTAATGTTAATTTGAAAACGCCACCAAGTATAAATCAAGTTTTTCTTAAGCGTATTTTCAATGAAAAGAATTTAGAAACATTTAAGGTGCAATCATCTGTAATTCATTGGGCACATTAGCCTTTTTGATGATGTCAACCTGACTTACGATCGTTTTTTTTTAAACTTTTTTTTCCCCATGGATTGCTAAGGGATTTCTAAGAAAAATACTCCAAAGTCAAACAAAAACCGGGCATTAAGTTACGCTGGAAGACTTTTCAGCTAAATTGAAGGGATTAACAGCTTCTGCGGTCTTTACCTACTTAGTTTTCTTTTATTGTACACCTAACTTTTTTATTTATTTTTAATGGATTTTTGTAAACAAGTCATATTAGGGCATTTTCTAGCCAAAAACTAATTTATAAAGTAAACTGGTGAGATATTCAAATCATTTGATTTTGTAAAGATTTTTTTTTTGTGCAACATTTTATGTTTTGAATACGAGAAGTTTCAACAGCATTTGGAACAGTATTTTTTTAAAACATCCCGCTATAAATACCAACTTAAATAAAAATAAATTAAAACTTTAAAAAAAAACTTACCGCCTTAAATACCAATTTTAAAAATAATTAAAGCACTTGGCTTATTTATATTTAATTAAAAATATATATATGAAGGCACAAAAAGAACTAAATACAGCCACAAAGCAAAAAGCAATCTAGTCACGGACTTCAAGTGTTGACGGCATACGACTCTACAATAAAAAGCATTTGAGTAACATCGTTAAACAATAAAATGTTTAGCGATCTTACTCAAATCATTATTCCCGTTAAGCTGAGTAATTACTCAGCGTTTTTGGAGTAAATTGCTCAGCTTTACGTTAATAAAAGTTTGAGTGACTTTGCTTAAATTTTTATTCACGCAAAGCTCAGCTACTACTTCAAAAACGCTGAGTAAAAACAATTGCTTTTTTTTATTTACACGGCAATTGACTTTTTTTTATTCACCTACTTTTTATACGGAGCAATTTGCATACTCAACGCCTTTAATGCATGTACTGGAAAATACACGAATTTTGCGTTTTTATAAAAAAGCGTTTCACTGCATTTTTTTAGCCCGAATAATTTATTTTTTTTAGTTTTTTTTTTCTCCTAGCGCTTTGGTTTGTCTAAAATCAAACAAAGTTAAACTTTTTTTAAATTACTTAAGTTTAGATATAAAATTTTGCTTTAAAGTTGATGAGCCATATTTTGGTATAAAATGGTACCGCTCTCAATGAAGATAAAACATTAAATTGAAAAAACAACTTTTTCAAACAAGTTTTAAGTTATATGTTTAATTTCTAACCAGTCATATGTCTGCAAATATATCAATTGTCGAAAAAAATTATTTATTTCAAGTTTAAAATCTGCTTTTTTCCATTTTATATGAAAGTTTTTACTAATATGAGTGTGAAGAACACACAAATTGACATACGGCTAGTTAGACTTTTAAATTTAAACCTTTTAAGGTTTATTTAAAAGTCTAAGCTCAAAATTTAAACATTACTGTGATGTGAACCACCCCTTTTTTTTAATGCCATAAAACTATTTAACTAAAATTCCGGTCTTTAAATTACCATAGAATAATATATATATTTTATTTGAATATATATATATAATTTATTTTTTTTGAAGAAAATATGTATACATATTTTCTTACTCCATCGCAAAAGATATGTTGAGTTTTAAACAATATATATAGATATTGTTTAAACTTCACATATCTTTTAAAACTTAACTTTATTGTTTATAAACAAATGTTGCAGACCGGAAAAAAAAAATGTTTGTTATCACCGAAAACAAAAAAAACAAAAAAGTTTGAGAACTTGCATTAACGGCGTTGAGTAAAGCATAATTTTGCATAAGCAATTGCCTTTATTCACCCGTATTTTATACGGTGCAATGACCGATCTATTTCTTTAATTCGTTTTTGTTTTGTTTTGTTTTGAGTAATCACTTTTAAAGCAGATTTTAAACAGCAAATAAAAAAAATAAACTTATCGTAATTATTAATATTACTTTTATTTTGAAAATACGTTTGAACAGTATATGGTAATGTTGCGCAACATTACCATATACTGTTCAAACGTATTTTCAAAATAAAAGTAATATTAATAATTACGATAAGTTTATTTTTTTTCTGCAATTGCAGAAAGGCGATGTAAGATCATTTTATAATTTTGCTTTAAAAAAAAGTCTGAGAGAGCTTAATCAAAGTAAAAAAAAACTTTTTAAAATTTTAACATTAAACTATTCCATTAAACTACTAATTTTTAGTACATTTTTTTTCATTAACAAAGATGAACTATTTTTATAAAGTTTTTAAAGTTTGTTTTTTAAAAGTTTTCAAAGCAAACATAAAAGCTTGTTAAACTTAAATTGCGACGACAACTTGGTACATCAGAAGATCTATTTACATCTTATCTTCACGAGTTTATTTAGCATCAAAGTTTATATATAATATATAATATATAATATATATTATATATTATACATAATATATATTATACATTATATATTATATATATATATATATATATATATATATATATATATATATATATATATATATATATATATATAATATATAATATACAATATATATTTAGTTATAAAAAGTTTATTAACAGTATTATTAACACTAGAAGCCCCAAGGTGGATCAATTGATCCAAACATGACTTTGATACTTTGCTGAAGCTAAAATTTTAATGTTGATAAAATGATATTTTATGACCTTTATTATTTAGATATTATTTACTGAAAAGCGGAAAAACTACATAAAAAACACATTCAGAGATTCGGCTATAAATATTTATACCTAATAACCCTAAGCTGGATCAATTGATCCACCTTATAGAAAACGTACATATACATAACAATTTTAGTCAAATAATTTAGGTTATTTGCTATGTTTGCATATATTTGACAAGCACTTTCAACACACAGGTTTCTTGCAATTTGCACAAACTGTTGATGTCAGATTACGTTTGCAGTTTGTTTTTATTTGACACCTCAAAAGAGTTGATAATTGTGTATTACTTTTGGTAGCTATTGTGGTATTACTGTTGGCAGCAAGTAGGGATTTTCGGTGAGTAATATTTGCTTCTCTTAACTGTTTAGATAAATTGTCACCGGTCAAGTCCAAAATATTGAAGAAAAAAGCTAGCGGCCAGCGTCAGCACTCAGATTTTGTTGACATTTGTCAACGCATTAAATCTAACATATCAACTCCACATTTAATTGCATTATAATAAAGTATTCCCTCTGGTTTCTTCTTCCCATCACTTTGCTTAGTCACCCCTCTATGAAGTGTTGATAACAAAATTACAGTTTTCTTCTTTGCCTGCTAGACAATCAACTTCAATGGTCCATTTATGTAGAAAGTCGAGTCGTAAAAGTGAAAGTGGATCAAATGCAGGAATTTCTTTTCTACTATGTTTAACTGTTCCATTAATTGACGTTTTCTTTTGCAAAAGTTTTGTTGCAAGATCGATACTTGTAAAAAAGTTATCTGTAGTAACATTATACCCGCGGCCAAAATAAGCTGCCATTAGTGACTTGACCACATGAGTATTCAAATTTTCTACACGGCTTTCATCTTTACCTAGATACGATTTAATACTGAGACAATATTTAGTCTTTAGATCAGCTAAAATCCAGAATTTGATTCCAATCTTGTCCGGTTTACTAGGCATATACTGTGTAAAGCGACACCGAGCTTTAGTCGGGTACAACTGCTCGGTGTCGCTTAACACAGTATATGCCTAATAATTCATCAATTAGTAAAGATTCCTCAGGTATATAGCATTTTTGACTATTTTCTACAAATCATATCAGCACCCATGACATAAGAGCAAATTTATCATTTTGGAGGAGCTCTCTACGTTCCGAACGTATATCAAGTCTAATGTTTTTCATGATGTATTCAAATCGAGAACGCGGCATAGTTTCTATAAAAGCTTTGTTGCCATATTTTTCAGACCAATTTAACAAGAAAATTTCTTGCGTTCATGCATCCGCAAAGATATATTAGGCCTGCGTAAGCATCAAGTTCAATATCGCTTATATTCCATTTGATATTCATTTGATTGCATCCTTCATTTGATAAATTGGCAGATAAAACGGTACATTTTTTGGTAGAGCGTATAAACCCTTCATCCATAATTAGTCTAAATGCATCAATAGGTGTCAAAACATTACGACAATAAGTTGTTCCGCTTTTGGCAGAAAACACATTCTGAGTTTGAAATCTTCCAGTTACCTCAGCTTTTGACACAATAGTCCATTTTACATCATCTCTTCAAGTTTTAACAGTTAAATCATTACTCCCACCGCATGAATTTTCTTCTACGTCATCATTGCTACTACTTTCTGAATTGTAAATAAAAGTATTACTTTCATTGTCATCAAAAAAATTATGTTCAACAACATCTGCCTCGTCATTTTCTTTTGTTGAATCTGATTCATCACCACTGTCAAATTCCGAGAATTCTTGTAATATGAACCAAATCTATTGCGCCGACACACGTTTTGGACGCTATTATGTAACTGATTGGTTAATTGAAAGAGGATGTGCTGCAACTGATGTCTTTGATAATGAAGCACCATCAGTGTTTGCTGAACTTAGGCGTTTCATTACAATATTAATAGTTTTTAAGATATTTTTTTACAGAGCAATTTTGTAGTAAGTTTCATATTGTAAAGCAGTAATATTAGTGTACTTGTGGTGACAGCATATTTATACCAAATATGCGGACACAATATTTTATTTTATTCGCTAATATGTTAATTTTATTTCTTTTTTTTTTTGGTTTAAATAATTTGTATAAATATGCTGGTAATCCAGATTTAGGTAAATCATGCTATTTAACTTCTACTTCGAGTAAAACGCGCCGTATTTTTTGGCATAAAACCTATGTATATATATGTAGAGTGAAAGAAATTTATATATTTTATATAATTTACATTAAATTTACAGTTTTAACTGTTAGTTTCACATATTTGAACAAGAAAATAAGTCTAAATGCATATAAATATTAAGTTGGATCAATTGATCCACTTTAAGGTTTCTTGGTATATAAAAAACCTGGGGCTTTTAATGTTAATAAACAGTAAAATAAAGAATGACAATAAAAACATTTAATAAAAAAGTTTGAAAAAAAAAATCAAATAAAAAAAAGTTTCATTCATTTAGCTGACGTTTTCATTTCTCCACAGACACACACGTGGGTAGTAGTAACAGTATCGAATTCGCGAAAAGGACTAAGTTTGAAATCGAAAAAGAGCAATTGTATCAAAATGATAAAATAATATAGATAATCCTATATTATAGAATAATATCAAAAGTACTAATTTTAATTAAGAAATTAATGAAAATGAGCAAGAGAGAAATGATAAAATACAGAAAAGTATAGAAAAAATTTTATTCAAATCATGTAAGTTGCACAAATGAAAAAGTCTCATTTAAAAGGCTCAATAATTGTTGGACATGTTGGACAATGAGGTGCCTCGCTTCGTAGCAATTGCTGGATGCAAGGCATAAAAAACAAAAAATGTCTACAAGGCATAATTAGTGCATTTCGCTCGTTAATGGTGTAAATAATAGATTTTTGAGTGTCAGTGGAGAGAGTTGACTGATCAGAGATTATTATTAAAGTTATTAGTTTCGCTCGTTAATGGTGTCATCAGGCTCATCCAAAAAGTTTTCGTCCAGCTCACTGAAAAATGTTCATTATTTTTTTAAACTGATACAACTCAATTACACAAAAACGAGGCAAATTTTTCAATACTTTTAATTTACTGTCAGTTGTAATTTTTGGAAATAAATATAAATATATATTGAAATATTTTTGAAAGCAAGGTAACTTACATTGCTTTCAAATTTGAAATTTTGAAAGAGGTAAGAGAATTGTCAGGTATTTTTCAGTTGACTATTCCTTGTTTTGAAATTTTCTCTTTAAGTCTGGAATTTTTTATATGGCTTTGTAGTCACGCTGATCACGCCGGACAGGTTGATTGCTTGCATTTTGTTGTAGCTCTTGAACAGTATACTCAAAGGCATGATGCTTAAACAAGTTCATAAACTGTCAAAAGCCTCTGCGCCAATCACCCATAAACATTGAATCCTTATGAAGTCACAATATTTATCCAAAATTGTTCAAAATATCTTTTAAAAGCCAGAAGTTTGGCTTTGATTACTCCTGTGAACTAAGTTCGACTACTCTTGTATTTTCAAAGTAAAATCTAGAAAAAAACGTTAAAGATCTTAAAACAACCTGAATGATCTTTGACAGTGTTTTTCTGTGTTCACATTTGACAATAAGGTAGATAAAATGTTCGTTATTTTAAATCGTTTTATGCATTATTTACATCACCAATATTGTAATCTCATTTACTACGTGATCAAAAACAGTTTTCAATTGAATTAGATTAGGGTTTAGAATGGTACAATAAAAATGTTAAAGAAATAAAAAAATAATATTGATAAATTACCTGCAACCACTGACTAGACTTTCATCCCGTGTTTCCTCCTTTAGGGCATTTTTTTGGCTCCCTCAAAATCAGACATGATGCTGGATGGATTGATTTTCAGAATCTCTTTTATTTTTGGAAAGACTTGTTTGTAGAGGACTTCTAACTTCGTTGTCATCAAAGCACAAACAACTGGGATTGAAATTACCCAGAGGTGTGTATCATTAGAATCAAAATTGACTTGATCTTCATCTGGGATTGGATCCTCAGGCACTTGTGAATGCTCGACAAGAATACGAGGATCGGGTACCATTTGCCGTTTTCCATCACAGGAGTCATGCTAAAAATATTAACAGACGTAAATAAAACTATAAACCAAATTTTATTGTTTTTTCCAAGTTTTATTCCTATATAAAACAATACTAGAAATTTAATATAACAATTTAATATAAATAACAAATAAACAAATTTAATATAAATAACAAATAATTATTTTATCTGATGTAATTGAAATATAATTTATGCTTTTGGAAAATATTTGAATATCTGAACTTCCATCAACAAAAGAAACTTTTGCTAACTTTGCTTTTTTGATGTCCAAAGAGCAATGCAAAGTCTTTGCTGTTGTTGTTAACTACAGATCCCAAAATGCTGTCACCAAATCGATGGTAATCCCTGTTATTAAATGATCAGCAGCTTGCTTAAGCGATTTTGGATTAATTAGTTCATTTAGTTTTCTCCTCTTTTGCAGAGTTAAAATAGGTTGTTAAAAAAGCTTGTTGGGGTGCCCACAACCTATATTAGAAAACTGTCTGGCTTTCATTACTACCTTTTTTCATATTGTATATGATAAAACGCAATAAAAAATTATATCTGATAAATACTTCTTTTATTAGATAGATTACATCAGATAGTTTAAATTATTTATAATTTTTTAAAAACTCTGCGGAGACCAAACATGTTGTATTGCGTCATGTAAACATAAAAAAGTATTAGTTTTTAAAGATAAATACAGAAAAAAAAAACTGTTGAAAAAGCGCGCTCTAACGGAACAGTGACTTAGTCAAGGTTTTCATGCATGTGTAGCAACCAGTAACGTAGCAAGAAGTTATGCCCCCTCCCTCTCCACCGTCAAAATTTCATTATGGCTACTAACCTTATGCTCAACAACTAACTTATGCTTAACAAAAAAGTAAAATAAAAATCACGCGGCAGGGCACCCTTCTCTACGCTACAGGTATACTCGCATGTTGAGTATATTTACCCCTAATGATAATAGAATAACTCTTTATGATATACGTGAAAAGAAACCCTTTTACAATTCCCCACCTCAACATACATCAGAGTATTACCCGAAGTATTACCCAGAAGTGCCCACAAATAGGGAATGAGCTTGAATACGCTGCATATCACAAAATTTATGTTAAATTAACATGAAATGACTGTTTTTTGAGAAAGTCAAAAAAACGGTCTTATATTTTACTTACTTACAAAATGAAGTATAAAATTTCAAAGACAAAATTTACTTTTACTTATAATTGTAAATAAATAAACTACTTTTATGTAAGCTGTTGTTGCTAATTAGTAACTTCTACACGTAAAAGTAATTTGTTGTTATGATGTAGTTTTATTTTACTTTGTAAAGTAAGTGTTATGTTTTTTAAATATTATATTTACGTAAGTTTACTTCATAAATAACTTTTTTTACATATAAAACTAAATTACACTTCAATGTAAATTTCTTACATAGTTATAACCAAAGTTAATTTTCAAAGTAAGCTACTTTGCACGACTTAAAAAAGTAAGTTACATTTGCAAGTAAAAGTAAACAGTCTTTTACTGTAAGTTACTTGTACAAATAAATTACTTTTTTAAGTAACAGTTACTCATTTGAAAAACTAAACTTAATTAGTTTAATTATACGTTACTCATGTAAAAAAAAAATAATAATAATTACTTCTAAATGTAAGTAAATTATATATTTTAAAATGAGTTATATAATGTAATTTACGCTTAAATCAAAATAAGTAAAAGAGCCATCCCCAATACTAACAACTTATACTTGTAACACATGCTATTATTAGGCTTGTCCTGATGCACTGAACTGAATTCAATGTCCTCTGGTTTCAGTGTCAATACAGAGATCCGTGGCAATTATCCTGATGGTATACTCTGAGAAAAGTTTTTTTGGGATAACACAAAGGAAAACTCTAACAAAAAGATGCCCTCATGTACACCGAGTGTTGATCCTTATGTGGGATACCAGTTTTGGATGAAAGATGGAGGTTTTTTTGTATTCTTACTGTACCATAGAGCACGAATCCATACCATCTGTGAGACGTCACAAAACACAATTATCTATAATGTATGTTTATCTCGCTGATAATACTTGTATATTTGAATGTTTATCTCGCTACATGTATGTTTATCTTGCTTATAATACCTAATAAGACCACATGGTAATTACATATAAAACTAATAACTTTGCTCTATCAATTAAACTTTCTCTGTATCACATTCACCCTCACTAATAATATTTCATTAGCAAAACATTTAATGACTCTTTTCCTTTGACTATCGACTATTATTTATTATTCTTGTTTATATTTACTACATTTTACTATAATTAATTCCTAATGTTTTTCATCTTAGAAGCTCTTTGTTTTCCACTGGACATCTTTTTTTCCCACTGGACATCTTTTATCTCATTCTGCTACACTCTTTTAAATTTTTTTATGCAACTCTAAGGCGTTCACTGCTCGGTGCAGCTTCACTAAAATGCATTGCATTTACAGAAATTATATATAGATGATCAGAAAGTAAGTTATTAGATTCAAGATGAGAGATTAAGTTTTTTTCAATTAAAGATTCCAAAAACCTTGCTTATAATAGAAAGAAGACTAATAGGACGATAGTTAGACAAATCAGGTCGATCTCCAGAGTTTTTAAAAATAGGGATAACAGATGCCGCTTTTCAACAATGGAAATGAAACCTTTTTAGAATGGTTTCTAGCAGTAGTAAACAGACGTCTGTTTTCTAATTGTTTTTCTGATAAATATGGAAGTAATAGTTTTGATTGGAAATTACAGCAGCACAATGTGAGGAAAACCATGGAGAAGAGTGAGGTTTGACTTGGAATTTTTGAGAGGGAATAAAAGTTTCCAAGCCAGTCTGATTTCAAGAAGAAACGTAAGAAGCAAATTTTTCAGCATAAAAACGAAAGATTTCTACCCAAGGACTGTCACGAAGAAAATCACGGAAAGAGTCCCAGTCAGCTGTAAGATAGTTATATCAGGTACTATGATATGGGGATTCTGATGATGAAGAACAATGAAATAATAGTTTTAGAGAGATCAAAACGTGATCAGAAGCACCTAAAACTGAATTTGGAGAAACTGAGCACTGTCTAGGATCAAAAAAGAAACATAAGTTAAGTAGAGAATATAAATAATTTGCATTGTCTGCAAAGCGAGTTGGAAAGTTGACTATTTAAGTTAGAGATTGAGAAAGGCAAAAGTTGTGGGCCTTAACGTCTGCAGAGTCACTGACACTAGAGCCAAGCCATTCAGTGTGGTTAGCATTAAAGTCACCATCAACAACAATATTGGCTGAAAAATAATGAGAGAATACTAGGTCAATTTGATCAGAAATAACATTTATGAATCAAACACTGCTGTGAAAAATTTACCACTGTAAAAACTTGATTTTCAGAAAACCTAAAGTTCAAACGGTTTCAAATAAACTAAAATGAAATTAAAAGCGGCATTGATTTTTCAAAGTTTGTTAAATATGATAGTAAATCTATTTTCAACACTTTCTTTGAAATCGCTAAACTCGACTCTGTAAGATTTTGCAAGAAGGCTCTTAATGAAAAAATTTTCCCCAGGGGAGATTACAAAGAGCTATTGAAACTGACTCTTATGTATTTATGTTCTGAAAGAGTTTTTAAGTTTAAGCTCAGGGGTGCGTGTTTCATGCACGTTTTATTTCCAAGGCAATAGTGATATTCAAGTTCGATATATAATTTCTATTTCAGTTTCTATTCAGTTTTTGTGGCTTTGATTTAATTTCTAATTCTAATTTTACTTATAAAATTATTCCTATTTCAATTTAAATCAGTTCTCTTAAAATTAATTTTAATTCAGTTCTTATGATTTCAACAATTCTAATTCTTATTTCAGTTTCTAATTCAGTTAATATTTTACTTCTATTTTTTTTTTTTGGAAATTTTTAACAAAATATAATTTTTTAAGTACCATTATCAAAGTTTCAAGACAACGCTATTTAAGCAATTTCTTAATATAATATAATACAATGTGAATAATCAAACACCAATTGTAAAACAGTCATTTAAAAGTTCCATTGAATTGAGCTCGATTCGTATTGAATTGTTAAATTCATATTACATTTCAGTTTTCGTTCTTCAAATGATTCCTAATTTCATTTTTCTTTTACATTAACGAAATCGATTATTTTTACTTCTAATTTTACTTAACGTTAACTTAAATACTACTGCAAGGCTATCTATTATCTAAAAATTCAGATATTGAGTTTGCAGCTTTCTTATGAACTGGCAAATATTCAAAAAAGAGGAAGTGCAGACAATTGCCGATTTTATCTCAATCTTTTATTAAGTCTGGTTTTTAAAAACTTCTTTACCATACGCTGCAAGATCTAAAAGCCTATTGGAAAATGATAAAATCTAGACAACAAACCATATGTTCAGCACTTTAAAGTTTACCCATAGTTAGATAATACGAGTTAAATCATATGTTCAGCATTCTAAAACAGTATTAAATGGAATTGATGCTACTATGTTTTCAATGGAATCACATTCATGTTATCTAGATGAAACCTTGGTTTTATTTGCACTTTTAGATCTAGCAATTTCTGTTGCAATGAGAGAAAATGTTGCAAAAATGCTCTTTTTAAAATCTCCTTCGTGAACTGTTCAGGTATTCAGAGAAATTAAATTTGTTAAAAGCTTTAAGCTAGAAAAAGCACCAAGTAATGCAAAATTAGTGGGAGAACTGAATGATAAACTTTAGTTAAACAGCCCGGCACCACTATAGGAATACGATGACCAGTTTAAGCTTTTTTCCTATGTGTTGCTAAAGTGTTTACCACTTTAGCAACACATAGGAAAAAAGTCGTAGTGGTCAAGTGCAGTGATTAATGACGTTTCTGAAAGATTTATTAAAGTTGTATCAGACTTTGTAAACAATGAAGACAATTGTCAAAAGCTAATTTTTGCTGTCCACCAAAGGAGAGAAAACTTTCATGAAGCAAATACTAAGAAAGATTTGCAACTAGCATATGAAGCAACCACAAAGTTAATTAAATAAATTTTAAATGATGATGTTTGTTTGACGACGAAATATTAAATTGAAAACAGAATTGCTAGTCCTTGGTCTTGGCTTTGACCTCGGCGTTGCCTCAAGGTCAAAAATTAAGGTCTTGGCTTTGGTCTTGGCTTTGAACTTGTTGGTCTTGAAAATTTTGGCCTTGGTCTTGCTTGTTTTGGCCTAGGCCTTCAAAAAAAAGATACATGAAATTAAAGAATTAAAAGTTTTCGTTCTTTACATTTATGTATTTTTGTTTTCGGCTTTCATATATATCTACAAGTATATTTTTTATTGACTTCCTTTAATTCTGCACATAACCTTGGTTCAATTTTACAACATATGGTTTTATTCTCATAGCAATTGTGACATACAGTTTTGTTAACGATTGGCCTTAACGTAAGACAAAAACTTAAGTCTTTGGTCTTGAAAATGTTCACGTAGGCCTTGGACTTGAAACTTTTATTCTTGGCCTTGACCTTAAAATTCTTAGCCTTCACCTTGTCCTTGGCCTTTTAACTTTTGGTCTTGCTACTTTGGGTCTTGTTAACAACTCTGATTCTAAATATAACTTTTTTATACTTAATAATTTTTAAACAATCCATTCTTTTTTTTTTTTACTATTTTTTACAAAAACAAATTCTACAACAATACGATCAGAATTATTTGAAGTTGAAGATCTTCCATACATCCTTATATTGAGGCAATGAAACTAATAATAACAATACTCCCTTCAACCACATTGCAATAAGTTCTTTAAATCTATTTATTTTAAAAAGAGCATTTTAAATAAGAGTAATCACTTGTATTTTACTTGTTACTTACTATATTTTTGATCATATTTATTTTTGATTTTAATCTGAATCTTTACCTTTCTTTAATGTTCATGGTTATCGCAATTTTATTTATTTTTAAATTCGAAATCTTAGTAAACAAAAGTTTGAAAAAAAAAAAATTATATATATATATATAAAAAGTATTTTTATACTTGCATTTATATATGAACGTTATGCATATGAACGTTATACGTTTTATTGCTATTTATATTCTTATTTTAAAGGGGCGATAAGACTGAATTTGCCTTCTTCTTGCTTCAGCCGTGTTTATACATTTTATTCAAGTCTAATTTTGTAAATATATTTCTTTATGGCGAAATACATAATAATAATAATAATAATAATAATAATAATAATAATAATAACAATAATAATAACAATAATAACAATAATAATAATAACAATAATAAATACAAAATTATTCATAAGCTCTTCATTAGTTAGTTCAATTAATACTTAGTTCAAAGTCAGGTTACAAAGGATCAAAGATGATTCTTTAATGACCTGTACAGTGCCGTAACCACCGGGAAGGCCAGGGTGGACTAAGCCCCATCAAAAATATATAATTTTTTCAAAAATGTTATTTTACGGCTAATAATTTCAAAACTTTTGAAAATAATGAGCTTAAAGTTTTAATATTGTGGGGTAAAATAAGGGGATCAGGGGTTCTCTACATTTCTAGCCCCAACCCCCAGTATCGGTTTCGATATTCTTCATATATATATCGGTTTCGGCTCTGCCTATATAAAACTTTATTCGACACTATTATAAAAACTATTAATGTCTAGTTTTTACCGCGTCTGTAAACAGTTTATTCGGATAAACGAAGAGTATAATATAATTTGATACTACTCTAATTCAAATAATATTTGAAACAGAGTAGTTTCTTCTTAGGCTCGACAACTTCGGCTTACTTTTTTATAAAAAAATTGTAATAGATAAACGAAAAAATATTCTTCAAAATGATAGCAGCTCAACAAATAATTACAAGATTATAGAACACGGTCGAAAAAGTGGAAAATTATTATACGCAAGCGCAGTGAAATTAAAATTTTACAGAACTTTAAAAATGACTACGGTTACAGCACTTCGAAAACCATTCATTGACATATTCATTTGTCTAATTTTCAGTAATTAAATGCGCGTCTAACTAGTTATTAAATTGAAATCATTATAAAAATAACTATAAAAGTTACATTGAAAAATATATTAAATAAAATAAAAAACCTCTCAATGTTAATTATACTTTCAGCAAAAGCTACTTTAGTGTGGTTTGTTTACAATTTTTATAGCTTTTTTAAAATAATTTTAAGCGTAGAAGTTTTGTTACATGTCTTTTCTTAGGTAGATATACCTTTATTATTATTTTTTTTTTACAGTAAACTAATATAAGGCTTCTTTTTTTTAAAAAGCCTTACCCTAACCCTTAACCAAACCCTAGCAGGTTTAGAAGAATTTTTAGATTTAATCTTTCGTACGCAGGACCTTACCAATTGCGCACAAAAATTAAACCTTAAATTTCTTCTTAACCTGAAAAAAAAAAAAGAATTCTGATATTAGGAAAAATATCAGCAAATATATATATATACATATATATATATATATATATATATATATATATATATATATATATATATATATATATATATATATATATATATATATATATATATATATATATATATATATATTTATATATATATATATAAACAATAGCAACAACAACAAGATACTTATTTTCCTTTTTTAAATCATACAATAATTTTATAATAATAATAAATATAATAATAATAATAATAATAAAAAACTTCATAACTTGATTGTAGTAAGTAAAAATAATTGCTTCATAAAAGAATAAAAATAACATAACAAAAGAATAAAAATACATAAACAAAGTAAACATTTAAAAATCATACTTTAATGATAATAATAAAAAATATTAACCAACAAAAAGTTAATGATAATAGTTGTAGTAATCATAATTAAAAAAAATAAGAGTATATTTGAAATATTTAGTGAAAATCATGTCAATAGGTTAGAATAAAATTGTTCTCCGAATTTTTTTAAATTGATTTTGTTTTAAATTAAGAAAGGTCGATAAAGATGGTTGGAGTTGTAGTTTTTTGAACTCATTCACTATGCATACAAGACTCTTGTTCCATTCACAAATGCACTGATAGACAACAGAATGTTTACCATACTTCTGAGTTTCAAATGAATGTACACTAAGTTTTCCATTATACATGCTTATAGTAGAGTATGTATGTATTATTCTACTTTCTATAAAAAAGTCTGTTATAGAAGAAGGTAAATTTTTATTAAGAGAGTCAAAAAAAAAAAGAAGTTTAGTAAATTTTACAAGCGCTGGAAAGGTTGGAATTTTTAGTTTTTTGAATGTTTCTGACTTAAAAAGTTGGAAGTATCTAATTCTTATGGATTGACGTTGAGAGGACATCAAGTTTTTAATGTGATAGTTGCCATTTTGACCCCAAATTTGACAACGGTAACTAAGATGCGATAAAAATAATGCACAGTAAATATTCTTTAGTATGAATTTATCGACATATTGACGAATTTTGAAAGTGCTCCGTTAGCTCGAGTTAGTTTCTTGCGTAGCTCTTCAATATGAAAATTCTACGAGAGATAGCAGTCAATCAAAACACCGAAATATTTAATAACTTTTCAAGGATATAACCGTTTATTATTAATTTTATTTTAAATTTTAGAATTGTTGTTTTGATTGTATTTTTTTCTAGAAGATGTAAAAAAGATTAGTTCAGTTTTTTTTTCGTTTAAACATATTAGGTTAGCATTTAACCAGTGAACATTACCTTTTAGATCCGAATTTATGTTTTTACATATAGAAATATACGATTTGTTGATATGCAATAAGTTTGTGTTATCAGCAAAAAAAATGAAATAGCGAGAAGCAAATAGAGTTGTTTATGTCGTTAACATAAATTAAAAACCAAAGAGGACCAAGAACAGAACCTTGAGGAACACCGTACTCAACTGATTTATTAGTAGAATTATAACCATTAATACTTACAAATTGTTTCCAATCTGTAAGAGAAAAGCAAAACCAGTCACTTACAACGCCAGGTATACCATAATGTTCTAATTTAGAAATAAAAATGTTATGATCAACGGTATCAAAAGCTTTTTGTAAATCTATAAAAATATCACAAACAAAATGACCAGTGTCGAGAGCTATGCTGATTTTTTCAGTTATATTTATCAATGAATGGCAGGTAGAATGATTTGAACGAAAACCAAATTGAAATTCATTTAAACAGTTAAAGATTTAAGAAAAGAGTACATCTAGAATACATAAGTTTTTCAAGAAGTTTACTAATGCTATATAAAAGAGAAATAGGATTGTAGTTAGTGAATAAAAGTTTAGAAACAATTTTAAATATTGGAACAACACAAGATAATTTTAGAACATTCGGAAAAGTTTCATTTACGAATGATATATTAAAATAGTTTAGAAAGAATATTTGAAAATTCATAGTTAAGTTGATAAGAATGTTTGTGGGAATGCTATTTGAGCCTATCGATTTTCTCGGCTTCAAATTAGATAAAAGAGATGAAACTTCAGGAATATTTGTTGGAGATAGGAGTAGACTATGTAAATTTGGATATTTAAGATATTTTGTATAGTTTATGTAAGACAAATGAATATTGAATTTAAGTTTTTGTGCGACGTTTGTAAAAAAAGCGTTAAACTTTTCAGAGATAAGATTTGGTTCAGTTATATATGTTTCATTATATTGTAAACAGGGAGATGAATGATTAGAGTTTTTGGCATTTATTAAATTATTAATTCCTTTTCAAATTTCGCGAAGATTTTTTACCTTTTCTGTAAAGTACTTTTTAAAATGCATTTTTTAATGAGTTTAATTAAGGTAATTATCATGTATTTACACTGTTTGAAAGCAGTTTTAAATTTGTTTATGTTCCTAATATTTTTTGATCTTAACTTTTTTTTAAAAAAAGATTGCGTATTTTAATCGATTTTAAGATTCCCTTTGTAATTCAAGGTTTAAATCGACGCTTGAAGTTCTTAATACTAATTTTTTTAAGTGGGGCGTAGCAGTTCAAAATCAAGGTTGTTTCAGAAATAAATGTTTGCAAACAAGAGTTAACATCACAGTTCTCTATAAGGTTATCCCAATTAATTTTTAATAAATCTGATTTGAAGTTTATTTTATTAACATTTTAAAAATTTCTGCGATATAAATTGTGATTGCGTGGTATAAATAACTTATTAAAATTAGACAAATACAAAATTGAGGTAAGTGATCAGAAATTGAAGTTGTCAAATTAACTGAAATAATTTCATTAGTTATTAAATTAGAAAAAATATTTTCAATGATGGTAGCGGAATGGTAAGTAATTCTGGTTGGCGAAGTGATAAAAGGGCGAATATTATAAAAAGAAAGCAAGTTTAAAAAATCAGATGTTGCAGTGTCATTATTTGATTGTATCAGATCAATATTATAATCACCTAGAAAACCTATTTATTTTCAGCATTTATTTTTTGAAGTAACAAGATGAGCACAATACTTCCATGAAGTTTTTAACTTTTTTGAGCACAATACTACCATGAAGTTGAGCACAATACTACCATGAAGTTTTTAACTTTTTTGAGTTTGAACTTTCAAGAAAAAAATATAAATAAAAAATTGGAAAAAATTACAACAAATTTGGGGTATGAACTAGTATAAACTATCTAGTAAAAAAAACATTAGACTTAGAGAACCGCTCACGCAGAATTAATTTAAGGATCGTTGGTGTAAAGGAAAAAGAAGGTGAAAGCTCGGATGATTGTCGAAACTCGATAAAAGAAATAATTAAAAACAAACTTAACATATCTGACGAAATTGAAATTGAAAGAGCCCATCGTATTGGAAATGCAAGAAATGATAAGTTACCAAGAACAATAATCTTCAAACTGCTGAATTATTCAGATAAAACTAAAGTTCTCACCAACGCAAAAAAATTTAGAGAGACTGACCTATACTTAAACGAAGACGACGCGAAAGAAACAATAGAACATCGAAAGAAACTGTGGGAGGAAGTTAAACGACTTCGTTAAGCTGGTAAGTACGCCATTATTAAATTTGATAAAATTTATTGCAGAGATTTAAAAAAATAAACAGCTGTTTTAAGCGAGCGAAAAACAAATTCTGATGTTTATACGTAATACACATAAACATCAGAATTTAATTATTAATATAGACAAATTAAAAAACTTTCTCCTTGAATGCAAACATACTTTCAGTATGATCTGCCTTACAGAGACTTGGTGCTCTGACGAAGCAGCAGAAACAAACTCTGACCTCCAAATTCCAAACTATAAATTATTTTTTAAAGAAAGATGAGTTTGCAAAAGAGTAGGAGGAATTGTGAATTATATACGGAATGATCTAAACATTAAGATAAGAAATGATCTTTTAAACTCTGATGGCGATAGTGAGGTCTTCACAATGGAAGTTATTAACACTTCCTCAAAGAACTTTCTAGTTTCTGCGTGCTACAGACCACCTGATGGTGATACTTGTAAATTTTCAGATTATATGAAACATATAATTACAAAAAATAGAGAATAGAAAAAGTTATTCATAATTGGAGATATAAATATAAATATTTTAATGTACAACATGCATGCTATTACTAAAAATTTCTTTGACGACATGTTTCAACTTAATATCTTCCCCATTATCAACAAACCTACCAGGGTAACTTCCAAATCTATTACTGCTATTGACAATATTTTAACAAACTCAATACAAGATCTTTCTCTAAAATCAAGAATAATAAAAACAGATATTTCAGATCACTTTCCAATATACTTTTCTTTGTCACAAAATTCCACAAAAATTAATAATACAAAAATCTTATGTTATAAAAGAATTATCGATGAAACGTCTATTCAAAAATTTAAGGACTTGCTATTGGCAACAAATTGGCAAAAGGTCTACCAAGAATGTGACCAAGGAAACACAAACTCTGTGTACATTAACTTTATAAATTTATTTATCCTACAATATAACAAAAGTTTTCCAATTCAAGAAAAATAAATAAAAACAAAATATTTAAATTGTCCAAGGATAACAAAAGAAATAAGAAAATCCTCAAAACAAAAACAAAAACTATACGTAAAATACTTAAAAAATAGAACCGAAGCAAACCTATCCCTGTACAAGCAATACAAAAACCTATATGATAAAATTAAAAAAAATAAAAAATTTTATACTATTCTAATCAAATATAAAAATTTAATGGTAACTTAAAAAAGACAAGGGACATTATAAAGGAAGTTATTGGTAAAAGTAAATTTAATGTTACCAAAATGCCTTCTAGAGTAATAATTAATGAAAGTGAATCAAACAACAAGCGAGATATTTCCAATGAATTTAACAAATACTTTGCCAACATTGGTGCTGATCTTGCATCAAAAATTTAATCCCCAAATAATACATTTAAAAGTTACTTAACAGGCTCACACTGCTCTTTAAATTTCAATGAAATAAATCAAGACGAACTCGAAATAGCTGTTAAATCACTTAAAATTAAGTCCCCAGGAATCGATGATATGTCTTGCAAAGTAGTGTCAGATGTTTTTGAGGAGGTACGTAATCCAATTTACCAAGTATTTAATTCATCAATTTCAACAGGTATTGTACCTGATAAACTAAAAA
>NC_088924.1:18777500-18817500 GCF_038396675.1 Hydra vulgaris | reverse complement strand
TTTCAAACCTATTATATAAATGTTATTGATTTAAATATAATTACATACATATATTTATTCAACAATCCATATACGTATGATTTCTCACATATAAAAGCAAGACAGGTCTCGCCAGGTAAACTATGCATTAATTTTGAAAAAAAATGAATTCTCGGATATGAGAAAAAATCTAAATCAAAATAAGGTATACATAAATTAAAAACCAAAAATAATATATTTTTATGCTAAGATTTTTTTTTAAAAAGTTTCGGAAATATAAACAAAATAAACTTTTAGCAACAAGGTTAATGTTAAAGAAAACCATTTTTTTAAAATATGCTCAAGTATATATATGTTATTTTTCATCATTTGCTTTTCAAAAAATCAGTTACTTCTATAAATTTAATTCTATTAAAAAAATACAAATGTTGCATTTTGCATAAGCTTATAACTATATTGTTGCTAGTTTAAAGTATTCTTTGAAGCTAAAGACCGTAGCTATTTTTAAAGTAATAAATGTTTGTAATAGATATTGCGCTTGCGTATAATAACTTTCAACTTCTTAAGGACTGTGTGAACCAGATATAGTTTAATAATTTGATTTGTCTAGCATCAAGTAGTCAAAACTGGGCCAATGGGGACCCTGAAAATTATCAAATTTTTTTTTATCCGCATTTTAAATTTATAAATCAAGGTGCAAGTTTTTCAATAAATTTTAATAATTATGTATATATATATATATATATATATATATATATATATATATATATATATACATAATTATTATATATATATATATATATATATATATATATATATATATATATATATATATATATATATATATATATATACAGGCCCGCACAGAGGCTTTGTGGTGCCCAGGGTCAATTTTTGTTTGGTGCCCCAAATTTTGGATTCCTGGGTATAATGAATTAAGCATGAATTTCACTGTTTATTGTCCGTATGTCTACTATCACATTACAATTTAATGAAAACAACAATTATTTTTGTATTTACTATTGCTGCACATAAACACTTAATATTTAGTTAACTTGGTTATATATGATAAAACAAAAATGCAAATACAGCTTCAAATAAAATAATAATTATGAAGACTAGTCAGATCACACTAGTTTCACTTTGCGGTCTTTCTTCTTTGCGAAACTAGAGATAACATTTTCGTGCGATAAAGTCTTGGCAATGTTATTTTCAATTGAAATCATCATAAGGTTAGTACCTCTTCTTTTACATCATTACGTTCTTTAGTAATTGTTGATCGCAATTTGAATTTGATGAGAGCAAGCTTACTAAAAGAGCGCTTTCCTTCAGCCACTGAAACCATTATTATATTAAAAATGCGAAGCAAAGCAAAATTTAATATTAAAAATGCGAAGCAAAATGCAGATGGAAAGAAATATTGGCTGAAGATCTTTCTGGTAGATTCTGTTAAGCAACTTAATGGAAGAAAGAGATTTTATTTGTTTAAAAGTATTTGATTGCTTCGGAACATCTACATAACGGATTTCTTCAATCAACTCCTCTTCTTTTACATCATTACGCATTTTTCTTTCTGACTAAGTTTTTCTTCGTCACTAGAAGGAGGTGAAGAACACCATGTGAACAAAAACATATTCGTTATCTTTTGAGCTGTATCCATTCTGTATCTTATCTGCTGGAGCAGCGTGTCAAGAGCAACATTAAATACGTTCACCCCAAAATCGTTTGATTCTTCTTTGTGGAAGTGGGCTGTGCTCATCAACTCACCGCTTCTCTTTGACAACTGTTCCTAATTAAGTTACATTACGCCTTCATTATGTAAAAAATTCAGTTTAAAAACTATAGATTCTAAAGAAATTAGTATCAAAACTTAGTAACAAAATTAAGAAATTAGTAACAAAGCTATTGGTCAATAAATGAAAATAAGATAATAAGAGGGTTTGAAGACCCAATTGCAATAAAATCTAAAATATGATACTTAGTCAGTGGTCCTATCACGGTTAAGAATAATAATAAAGTAGATTGTTCTGTTCTGTCTTCGCATGTTTTAAAAGTCGAAGCAGAATTATATAATGATAAAACGTTTTTAAAAGATAGGTTTTCATCTATTTGGAATAAAAGCAAAGATAATATTAGTTACTTTTTAGTTGTCAAACATTTTCGCAAAAGCATTAAATTTGAAAATAATAAGTATACTGTAGAACTACCCTTAAAAGAGAATCATCCTTTGTTATGCGATAATTATAATTTATGTTTAAAGAGATTCAAATCATTAGAAAAAAAGTTTTTAAATAATGCTAAATTATGTGATTCATATAATGATATTATAAAAGAAAAATTATTAAATAGAACGGTAGAGCAAGTTTTAAGTAATAAATCTAAGATCGGACTTAAAGCACCTTAACCTAGGCGGGAAATGTCGTTCCCGGCTAGGTTAAGGTGCTTTTAATTTGAGAAAATTTGAATCTAATTTGTTCGAGTTAGATAAGTCAAAATATTAACACTAAAGTGTTATAATAAAAACACTTAAGTGTTAGGTTTAATATGGAACAAGTAATTAGATTTATTTACTTTTTCGTTTTTTGAATTATTTAAGATTGCCGTCCCTTTTCCAATAAAAAGGACGTGCTTAGTTTTACAGCAAGTTTCGATCCCTTGGGACTAATAAACCCAGTAATTATGCGTTTAAAAATTCTATTTAAACAAGTTTGTATATCTAAAATAGGATGGGATTGTAAGATTAAATAAGATTTATTAAAAGTATGGCAAGATATTTATAAGGATTTAGGTTCTGTAAAGTCGATTTATGTACCTATAAGTTATTTTTTTTCGAAATCGAGTGCAAGTTGCAATCGATTTGAACTTTATGGTTTTAGTGATGCTAGTTTAAAAGCCGTTGGGTGTTGTATATATTTAAGATGTATTTTTAATGAGAACGAACAGGGTTCCTCTCTTGTCACTTCAAAATCTTGAATAGCCTCGCTAAGTAAATATACAATACCTCGATTAGAATTAATAGGTTGCTTACTGCTTGCAACACTTATGTCAAAAGTAGTTAAGGAACTTTCATCAATCATTCTTATTTTTAAAATTCAATTATATTTAAATTCTTATATTTGCTTACATTGGATAAAAAATTCTAACAAAATGTATGAAATATTTATTCAGAATCGTCTCAAAAAAATTAGAGATTTATTTGACTTTTCCTTTTAGGATTACGTTGAGACAGATCATAATACTGCGGATATTATATCGCGAGCTTGTATTGAAAATTTAACTAATAACCAGTTATGGTTTAATGGACCCAAATTTTTTTATCTTCAGAGATTTGGCCTTCCTTTGATCAAAAATAATTAATAAACCCTCCAGAGAAAACAAAAATATTACTAATAACTAATGAATTGTTCATAGACTTAAAATTTATCGAAACTGCTTATTTTAATTCATATTCCCGTTTAATACGAGTAACAGCTTATATTTTAAATTCGTATCTTGCTTAAAATATACTCAAGTACAAAAATACAATCTTTTACTTTCTTCTTTTGAATTAAAACTGCCAAAATAGTTTGGATTAAATATATCCAACAAAATATATATAATTTTTAGAACTATAAACAACTAAAAAATGATTTAGGATTTTTCTTTGATAGCGAAGGAATAATAAGATTGTAGGGGGCGATTGAGAAGTGCTCCAATTAGTTACAATATTAAATTTCCAATAATTCTTTCAAAGGAAAGTCTTTTCACTGAGTTAATTATTTTACATTGTCATAAAAGTGTTAAGCACAACGGCGTAAAAGAAACTCTAAACCAGTTAAGAATATACTTTGGATTCCAAAAGTTAGAAATTTGTTTCAAAAATTAATTTAAAAATGTTTTTTCTGTCAAAGGTACGAAGGCAAAACTTATAGTTATCCTGATGTTCCTCCGTTACCTTAAAGTAGAGTAAACGATGATTATGTTTTAAGTACACAGGAATTGATTTCTGTGGACCATATATTTGTGAAAAATATATATTTAAGCGTTGGATATTTTTAGCTTCTTGTGCTAGTACACGTTTTATACATTTAGACTTAGCTCCTGATTGTTCAGCTTTGGCGTGTAATTGAGGGTTTCGAAGACTAATTAGCAAATTTGGCGCACCCTACAAAATTATTACCAATAATGAATCGTGTTTTACAGGCGATGAAACACAACAACTTGTATCCTCAAAAGGCATTTTATGGCCTTTCAATGTTGCAGCCGCTCCGTGGTAGGGAGGATTCTTTGAACGTATGATACGTTCAGTCAAAAGAATTCTCAGAAAAATATTGAAAACTGCAAGGTTATCTTACGAAGAAGTACTCATAATTCTAGCAGAAATCGAAGTCATTACGAATAATTGTCCATTACCGTTTTCGTATGATGAACCGAGAGACGAATTGTTATTTCCTAATCATCTTGTGTTTGGTAAAAGAATAAGCTCAGAAACATTATTAAAAAAAAACAGTTATATAAATATGGACATAAAAAAGCGCGTTGCATATAAAAACTCGATTTTAGATCATTTTTGGAATAGGTGGCGCAGTGAATATTTAACAGAGCTCCACGAACTTCATAAAAGTTATAAAAGTGGAAGTAAAAATATTATATATAAAGGCAATGTAGTGATAATCCAAGATTCGAATTTGGTTCGAGGAATATGGAAATTAGACATTATTGAAAAACTTTTACCGTTAACGGACGGACAAGTGCGTTCAGCAAATGTACAATGTGTTTCTGCTGGAAAAATTATGTAATTGAATTGTCCAGTTAATAAATTATGTTTACTTGAAGAAAATAAATTTGACTATGTTGAAATTACGTTTGTGAATGAAATTAACATTCAGCTATTTGTGACTACTGTTGGTGGCGAGAGTGTTGGGCAAATCAAATCGTCATAAATATAAAATGTTTGGATTGGCTGCTTATATAAAACAATTAAATTCCCCCTTGGAAATACGTATAAATAGCGTGCTTATTGAAGCCACGCTTTCTTGAAGTAACTTATCAAGCAACAACGGATTCGAGCAACTCTTTAACTACAAGCTGTAATCTGCTATATCTTCGTTGTGTTTATCGCATATTTGTACATACTTATTATTTATAATAAATTGAACTCGTTTAACAATACGGCTCTTACGTAAAACAACAGTTATAGCCCTGGTCTCTATAGTTCTTTAAATCAATTCAGTTTTGATCCAAAACGTCTTTAATCAACTTCGCAATATCAGAAATCTTTTTTTACTCCAAATTTTCTACCTTCAGAAAACGCTCTTTTACTATCCACTGGATTTCAGATCCTAGGCGGACAAATCAAAGAACGAAATTGGTTTGTTACGTATGAGACACGTCCGGAATTCCATCAACAATAATGAAAAAATAAATGGCTGTGTCAACCTCTTCGATAATAGCAACAAAAACAGTTTCACCACATGCTAAATTGAACTCATTTTGAGTTCATTATGGTATTTTGAGCTCAAACAGTGCGCTTGCATTCTTGTTTCTCGTTTTTGGTTTTGAGAAACCACTTCTAGATGGAGCTGAAGGTCTTATTGTGTTTCCCCAACAGCTCAAGAGTGGCTAAAATATTTTCCATAATCAAACTTGTCCAGCATGTTTGATGAACTTACACAAATATGAATATAATATTAGAGACCGAATATTATAAACATAATAGTAGAGTTATTATATGCCTTTTTTTTTTTTCACTATAACAAAGCCACACTCTTTCAATGTACGTTTGTTCGTGTATTCTTTTAGAATTTTTCTACAGCTTTTTTTCTGGCTTGGGACCCTTAATCATGTTTTCGAAAACTGAAAATTACTTTTTTACTCTAAGATGTGTGTTATTTTTAAATTAAAAAAAAGTTTTTCATTTGTTTTGATATCGAAATGAGTTTTTATTATAGAACTTAATTCTTAAGGAATTAAAGAGAAAAATAATTAAATACAATTTCACAATATCAAGATATTTGGAATGAATGCATTGAGAAAGAATATTTGAAAAGTGTTGGAATGAGAGTAACTTAACTGATTTATGTAACACAGCACTGATAATGTTTTAAAACAAGCCTTTTGTTCGCCTAAGTGTTATGTAATTCGAATTTTATCTACAATTAAATTGGAGCCGTTGGAATCAACCCTTCCTTGGAAAAAAAAAATTAAAATTGTGTAATTTCTATTTAACTTAACCTAAAATTTATTTCATGTTATAAAATTCTAAAAAACTTACAGAAAAAAAAAGTTTAATAAGATATACTAGCTGTCATGACCCGTAAAACACGGGTTTTGGGAATCTATTCCACACCGACCTTTTCTATACTTAATCCTTACTTCAATATTTTTTAGTTAGAGGTAGAAAAATAACTATATAAAAATAGAAAAACTATACTCATTGTTTACATTTTAAAGTTATAAAGAAAAATTTTTATTGAAAATAGTTTTTAAAAACTTTAACTGTTTCGGTATACGTTGCTATTTATCAAAGGATTGAATATTATTACCAGTCTAAATAATATTTAGAACACCAGCTTGAAATTAATTAACTATTTGCCATAGATATAAAAGGTTTCAAAAGATACGAGATGACTTTGACTATGTGGAACAACGGACTTATCATGACCCGTATAATACTGGTTATAGTAAGTCTATTCCACACCAACCATTTTAATAACTTCGCTTTATTTCAATAATTTAAAAAAATTATATAAATATAAAGATCTTTCTTTTGAGTGATCAATGTTCAATACTTGAGCAATAAATGTTCAATACTTTATAACTTCTACAAATTTCTATTAAAAAAAAAAAAAAACGGGGACGGGGTTATTTTTTTCTTTGATAAGTTTCTATTAATATTTTTTTTCAGATCTGCTGATTATTAGGAGTCTTGCCCCGTTTATTTAAAAAAAAAAAATTAAGTTTGCATCTAAAATCTTTTTCAACAAGAAAGAAAGTTGCCTCTTTAACTGCAAACTTAACTAATTACAAAGCACATCAATAACTTAAGTATCTCTATCATGACATGCTTAACAAATTTTTAACGGTCTAGTTATGTTTTTAGAAATTTTTAAAGCTTTTTAATGTTTTAGAAATTTTAAAAAAGCTTTTTAAAAAATTCTCTCCCTTTTGTTTATTATAGTATATAATATCTTTATATATGATACGCATATAATATCTATAGGCCTTTAAAAATGTTTTACTTTGTATTCTAGAAAATTGGAAAAGATTGAAAAAAAAATAAAGTGGAAACAAAAGAATTTAAACCCACGCAAAGCACTTCAACCTCTTTGGCATGCTATACTTTCATCTTTTAACACTATTTGATAAACGAAAAACTTATCATTTATTTATTAAACAATATAAAACGGCATAAAAATGTTTTAAATCAAATTTAAGGAGATATTGCCGCAAACAAAAAGTAAAAGTAAATCGGTAAAATTGGATATAACTTTTAATAATTTACATAGCTTGAAGTTTACATGTTACAGGGTGTCTGCCAATATTTTAAGGTGGATTTCACTGATTTTTTCCTGATCCACTATCTGTTTTCCCTGATTTAATTTAAAGTTACTAAAACTCAACTTCAGAAATACCAGGCTTAAATTCTTTTGAAAAAAATCTCTTTAATTGCAAAAATATAAACTATTATACAACCCGCATTCAAAGTATTAAGATAAGTTTATAAAACTTTTTGCTGAATAAAATTTTATTCTACGTGTACAATACAAAACTTACTTAAATTGAAAAGGTTTAATGAAGAGCCATTTTCCGTGATTTCTCTAAAGTTTAACCTGATTTCTTTAATTATTACCCAATTTTTTTGCAGAAATCTAAATTCCCTGATCTGGCAGACATCCTATGTTAGATAATTGCATAGACTTTCGTTCACATAGATAAAATACAAATCATTACGAAATATGGTTTCAAAAAAATGCCTAACAGTAAATTTATTTTTATTTACATATTTATTAACAAATTAACGAAACATAACGTTTCAATAGTT
This sequence comes from Hydra vulgaris, assembly GCF_038396675.1. NCBI lineage: Eukaryota > Metazoa > Cnidaria > Hydrozoa > Anthoathecata > Hydridae > Hydra > Hydra vulgaris. The sequence goes on along the minus strand of NC_088924.1, from coordinate 18,809,498 downwards.
TTAAATTGCATACCTATATTGAACAAACGCATTATCTGATTAATCTAAAAAAAGTAACCGAATTAAAAAATACACCACGTGAATAAACAGGAAATCAATCTATTTATACATAATAACAAAACAAATTATATAAAGAAAAGTATATGTTTAAAAAAAAAATTCAACTAAATTTGCATTATCAATTAACAATTGGTAGGTTAACTAAAAACATAAATACTAACTATAGATGAAGCATTTTTTTTACCCACCACTCTCTCTCCTCATACTTTACTTTCTACAAGATCCACACTCTATATTAAAAAAGAAAATAAGGGTGGGGATGGGGGAGGGGTTCTTTTGCCCTAAACTTAAGCCCACACCTTATAAGATCTAAGTCCTCTATTTCTTCTACAAAATGCTGTAAAAGCATTGTAAGATGTCTAAAATGAAAAAAATAGTAATAATGACATGATAAAAGAAGTAAAATTAATAAAGATTAACACTGCAAACCAATTTACCTATATTTGATGTTTTTTCTAGAGCATTGTTAAAAATAATCAAAATCTGTTAGAAAAGAAAAAATTTGTTTTGTTTATAAAAACATTTGGAAGACTTTAAAACGGTGCATCCCAAACTTGGTAAACAACAAAGATCTTCTTTACGAAAATTATTGACAAATATGCTGAGTATTTCACAGATTGAAGACGCCGAATAAGTTTTTACGTCAAGAGCCATATTGGCTCCTGTCGTAAAAACGTATACCTCTACCTCAAAGGGAAAAAACTTTTTAACTAATTTTTAAATTTAAAACTTCAATTTAAATCTTTACAAACAAAATATAAACAATTACAACTATAAAATTACACATTTATACATATACTACTGATAATAGTTTATATTACTTCAAGTAGTTTTTTTAAAGCTTTATTATTATTCACGTAAACTTATTTGAGAAATGTTATGTGAAGAGTTGAAAAATTTACAAAAAAACGAATTAATTCTACCCAAAAAGTTATGTACAGGTGTAAACAGTTTTAAATCTCAAATAAACAATTACAATATATTAGTGCTTTTTAAAATAAATGTTCTGATGTTCTTCAGTTTACTTTTCTTTCATTAACTTTTTCTTATCCGAAATCTTTACTAATTATGTTACGTCCTTCCAATAGTGCTTTTTTATATTTATATCTTCTAATTGTCTTTTTTCTTAATCTTATTTTTAGCTTTTCTTCCGTGTATATTCTTCTTGTCATCAGCTTTACACAGTATGTGATCATTTGAGAAAAATCGAATATTTGCTCTAACAATTCATAATATAAAATCATACATTAAAGTAGTATGGAAATATTTATGATTATATAATTCAAAGAGAATAACTTATCGTGAATGTGACTCAGGAACATATTAAAATTTTGCCATAAATCTTTATTTTTAAACTCATAGTATTCCCTATATACTGCCTCATCCAACCTAGACCATTTCATATCACCTTGAGAACCAAAAACAAACTTATGAGAACCAAAAAAACTTAACGTGGTTTGTGGTCGTCTCTGTTTCAGGGTCAACAAAGTTTGAGGTATGGTTTAAAGTAGAATGAATATAGCCTAAGTTGCTTAAGTTATTGTAGGAAGGCCATTCATCTGATTGTATAACTAAACCAGAAGCAATCCAAGTTTGAACTTAAAGTACAAATGTATTTGCAGTCCGATCTTCTACCCTAGTCAAATACCCTTTTTTAGTTGTATTATCATAAGCTCAAAAAATCAACGCTTTTCAATATTGTAACCCACATTATACTTGCCTTTAAAAAATAAAGATTCTTCTATTTCAACTATTTGTCTTGGACATCCCAGCTGGTTTACAGCTTCATTATCTTCAAGCTGCAAAATCAGTATCAAGATTTTAAATGAGCAAATGTCTCTAAAATACTGCTATCATTTAACTGAAGTTGGTTGGCTTATCCCTGCTAACTCAGCTGCACCAGTAACACGGACCTTTGAAACCTATAACAACTTAAGTTGAAGTATATTACTAACGCCTTAAGATGTTGAACATTCAAAAAAACCACTTCGTATAGTCTTTGTCTTCTTACAACCGCTGCATTGCCAAATGTGTTAATCTCTAAAAAAAAAAGTTAAACAAATCCAACCAGAAAAACCTTAAACAAAGTCCAATTTAACAAAATTAGATTTTATGAAGAATTTTATTCCTTAAAAAAGAAGGTAATAGCTAAAAAAAAACCCTTAGCTTGTTTACACTTTAAATACTAATCTGATTAGATATGGCATGTATTAAATATGATATTAGTGATTATGATATAATGCTATGAAATAGGATATATATAAATATGATATTTACGTTACTTACTTGAAATCGCTCAAATCTTTGAATAGTAATTTGCTGACCTCAGATACAAGCTTTACTTACAGGTATTAGTCTGTTTTAATGGAGAAAATTAATTAACCTTTTTTCTTTAATGCTTTCAATAAATTCAGCTAGAGGAGTCATCTAGCTTAAGTTGTCGTGTTCTGAAGTAAGCTAGAAATCTTGACTAATCGTGGCTAATTTAACGTGTCTAATTTAATTTATTAGCCAATAAAAATTGACTTTTTACTTTCGTAACAAAACCTTGCATTTTTTACTGATTTTGGGGTGCGCTGTTTTAAAGTCCGCCAAAGATTAATTGCAAAGACAAAATAGCTATCACACAAAATAACAAAACATAATAGTTATCGGTGCAAACAAATATTGCAATTCGACCAGTTATAGTTATAAAAACGAACAAAAAATTAAAAAAGAAATTTAGTAAAATGTTAATTTTTTTATAAGTATGATCTTTTTAATTAAAAACAACAATGTTCTCTTGAACAGATAAGGACACATCTGATCACAAATAAGATACATCTGAACAGATAAGATCACAATAAAGAACATACACAGTGCAAAAGTGATTTTTAAGTTCTTTTAAATAGTAAGTACTTAATAGACCTATGAATACCTAATTCAGTGATAACTGGTGATTGTTATGAAAATTATTAACTGCAATATAAAATATTCATAAAATTATTAATGACAATATATTATCTTGACAAGGAGAATCATAAACACTGTCACAGCAGCTCTCGAATCATTTTAATATTTTGCATGTTTTGCTGACTTTTTGATGGTGTTTAGTGTAAAAACAAAATGTAAAACTTTTTAACAAATTTTTTTGTAAACATAACTTAATATTTAAATAAATTAATACTAAAAGAAAAAAAAAATTTTAACAAATTTATTTATTTACAAACAAAACTTAGTATAATAGATCAATTAAAATATACATATTATATTTTTATTAAATAAAATATGAAACTAAAAACATTCAAATACCACTTCTATTTGTAGATGTAGTTAAGTATTTTTCACTGCCCATTCTAACTTTTAAAAATTCATTTTTGGTAAGGGTAAACCCTTCCCTTTAATAAATGTAGGGGAAATCTTATTGCCTATTGTAGATATAAAGTACTTTAGCATCTGCTACGGTTGCATCTCTTTATCAAGCTCAACACTTTCTTACTCTGGATTCTATTCTCAAATCGGGCCTTTTATGGAATACCGTTGCCATATCTGGGGCAGATCTTCTAATGATGCCCCAGATATAACGCATTACTCGTCATATCTAGTCTTATCCTTTTTATGTGACTGTTCCTAAGTGCTCCAAAAACTCTTTTTCCTCTTGTTTATTTCCTCGAACATTAGTTCTTTGGAATTCTTTTCCTTCATCCTGCTTTCCTGATTCATATAATTTGCAATCTTTTAAGTCGTCTGTCATTCGTTATCTTGCTCTAAAATTTTCATCTTTTCTCTTCCAGTAACTAGCTCTAATAGTGGTTGCTTGCAGCCTTGTTGGAAGCAAAGACGTTTAAAAAATAAAAAAATATAAAAACATTTTTAGAATTTGACGATTGTGCTCCTTCACTTTGAAACCCATGTCATTAGCCATAACAGAAAAATACAAACAGCAATTTCTAACAACTTAGAAAATCAAATACATTTTATTTAAACAACCTATAAGTAAATGCATAACTTCATAACATTAGGTAAATACAAACTTTGAAACTAAAGATAAAGAAAAATCAGAATTTAAAACTTACATTATGTGATAAGCTATGGCACTAAATTTAAAATAACAATCAAATGCTTTTTTTCATTTTTAAACATTCTGTACAAAAAATTTGTTGAATAAGAAACTAAAAAAACAGCAAACGTAAAATATAAAGAAGTACCAGACAAAAAAATTGTACTAAAAAATTAGATTCATATAAAACATGATTAAATATCTAACAAAAACAGAGTCAATAAAAATATAAAACGACTTACTTATATCTAAAATAAGGTTACTTTCAGCTTCTATAAAATTACCAGCTTGTCGAGAAACAATTCCAACACATCACCTACAAAACAGAACATGTTTCATTAACTAAAACATTAAAAAATTAAACTTTAAGGGGGAAACTCCCCCTAAAATCATAAAAAAAACAAAAAAATTGTTTGACCTTTTTTAGACATAAAAATTACCATAGATTTCATTTATGTAATTTGTTTTTGATAAAAATTATTCTAAAGTGCAGAAATTTTAGTTTTTTTAATGGTGAGTTGATGTTTCGATATATCAAAAGTGTAATTTTTTGTCGTAATTTCAACAACAACAAAAAAAAAAAGCTGTTTTAAAATGCGTAACTTGAGTTAGGATGCTACATTCTATTATACTTCTTGTTCAGCTATGCAAAAGTAAGCGAGATTAGGAGACAAAAACAGACTCAGATTAAAGTTACTTAATTTAACAAGAATGCCAAAAAGTTGTAGAGTAAAAAGTCGAACTAAACTTGGTAGGAAAAGGTGTAGTTTTTTTCCAGTTAAAAAATCATTAATTTATGAAGAAGTTGTTGTTGATAGTGTAAATAAAGAATCTACTCAAATTGTAAATATTTTATTTAATAATGACACTGTGATTGACTGTCTGAGTGATGAAAATAAAAATGAAGCTTCTGATAATATTGTAAATATCCCATCACATTCAAAAATACGACAAATTAATGTAGTCGAAACTTCTTGTAATACTCTACTGTCTGGATATAGAATTATAGATATAGAAGTGTTATCTGTTATTTTTAAAGAACTCATTTGTCCAATGTGCTTCAATGAAGACTCACTTGTGTTGTCTGATAACTTGAAAGATCGACATGGACTCGCCTCTTTTTTAGTTTTAAAATGTTCAAATTGTTTATTTCGTAAAAATTTTTGTACTTCAAAAAAAAGTGGTAAGTAGAGATACAACGTAAATAAGCGAGTTGTTTACACCATGCGGTCGTTGGGACATGGTCACGCAGGACTTGAAAAATTCACTTCTTTAATGAATATTCCTCCGCCAATGAAAAGTAAACCTTTACATTTTGCTGAGTGGAGAAACGTGCATAAGTGTGCATATGATTACAAAGGGTCTGCTGGGGGTATGGAGCCAGTTGGTATGAAAAAAATATTTGAACGTTCTATTACAGATCGCAAGCTTTGCTACATAAAATATTTAGGTGATGGGGACAGTAAGAGCTATTTAAATGTTATGAATGTCTACCCTGGTTTGGAAGTAAAAAAACTTGAGTGTGTTGGACATTATCAAAAACGTATAGGTACAAGATTAAGAAAGTTGAAAAAACAAACTAAAAACCTTGGTGGTAGAGGTAAATTAACAGATGCCACAATTGATCGGTTGCAAAGTTATTTTGGTATTACAATTAGAGCTAATGTAGGGGATTTAGCATCTATGAAAGCTGGTACTCTGGCATCACTTTATCATGTTGCCTCCAACAAGGAGAATAATCTACATTTTCCGCATTGCCCAGTCAGAGCTGATAGTTAGTGCAAATATAATTCAGATAAAGCCAATGGTACAAATACTTATAAACCTGGACCAGGTTTACCATTAGACATTGTTTATAAAATCAAACCAATCTTTGCAGAACTCAGTGCTGACGATTATTTAAAAAAGTGCTTACATGGTAAGACACAAAATACCAACGAAAGTTTTAATGGAACTATCTGAGAGCGTTTACCTAAAACGAAATTTGTATCATTCAGCCAATTAGAATTCGGAGTTTATGATGCAGTGGCTAATTTTAACATTGGCCGAAAAGCCTTGATTTTAGTCTATGAATCTTTGGACATAATTCCAGGAGCATATACTCTTAAAGGTTGTAAAAATTTAAACTATAAACGACTGTCGCGTTCCAAATACAGGAATATTGCTAAAAACAAGTTGTGACGAAAATTTATTAGTGGAAAAAAACATAATAAAAATGATAAAGAAAAAGAAAAAGAAGGGAAGTTGTATGAAGCAGGAGGTTTCTAATATTTTTTATTAGATATTTTAACTGTAGTTTGTGTTTTACCTAAAGTTTTAAAGTTTTATGTGCTAATTTATTTTTCTTTTCGCGTTTTCTCAAAATAGTCTTTTTTCACACGCCGGCCGTTCTATCTCAAGAACCGTTTAACCAATTTTGATGAAATTTTCTGGAGTTGTTTCTATGATTATAAACTAGGTTTTAATACAAACAGTTTTTTAAATTGAGGTTTAGATTTTTTTATTTTTATTACTTTTAATAGAAAATATTTTCGCCATCTTTAAATGTTCACACATCACTCAGATTTTTAGTTAAAGGAAAATGCCGCTATTAAAACACCCTTTGACCTTTTGTGAAGCATTTGGTAAAAGGTTTTTAAGAGATCTTGCACGGTTATTTAGTTTTTACGGCCGGTGTGAATGCATTTTTTGCCCATTTTTATGTGTTTTTTGTGGTTACTATGGCAACCAAAAACCATTTTGTATTTTTTTCAAGGATTTTGTTTATTCATATTATATTGATGTTTTATGTTCTTGATTTTGTTTAAAATGTTTAATTCTTCTGTTTAGGGGGGGGCTTCCCCCTTAATAACCTTAAAAACAGATTAAAAAATAACAAAATATACACACCATTTATAAATAAAAGCATGGCCTACTTTATTTATACGGCCGGATATTTTGCATTTTGAAGAAAAAAATAGAAGGCCAGTTTTTAAAATCGTAATGTTTCAAAAACTTAATACGTTTTGAACATTTTCAAAATTATTTTATTTTCTAAATTTAAAAAGTCCAATAAAGTTGTATATATTCATAATTTTTGATAATAAACGAACATTTATTAGGAAATAAATAAATAAAAAGAGTCTTTATTTTAAAATTTAGAATTAGTAAAAACAATGTAAGAAACAAGAACAGTTATAAAAATATTAAAATATTTTTCTTTTTTCATTAAAAAATAAAATAATTATATCATAAATAATATATTAAACATTCTCAAATTTTTTCTTTTTAAAAGATTTTACATGATCAACAGCTACTTCGCTGGTAGAGATAATTCTTTTATTATTAAGAAAAATGTTGATAACAATTCTTCCAGCAAGGTTTATCCCAATTTTCTCATGCATGGGACAAGAAAAAGTCTGAAAAGAGTCATAGAAGTGGTTTAAAAAATATTCTAAAGCTTGTCGTGCATGTAATTTAAATTTCTTTATTTTGTTATAAGAGTAGTCAATCATAGCAAAGGATGTGCAAACATAATCCAAAAGTGATGGTGAAGGAATAGTGAGACCACCCCTAGAAATAATTGTTAAATAAGTATGATCAGGATTGTTTTCATCTATATTGACACAACATAAAAATTCTTTACAACATGTACCAAAACGTTTTTTAAGTTTCTTTGCTATATATCAAGCAATATGAGCACCTACTTCCCTACTTTCTGGTGCAAGTGTCATGATTTCTGGAGTACACTCAGCTTTATCAATATCAAGAAGAAAGTTTTTCAAATCTGTTAAATTATTTTCTGACTCAAGAGGCATTTTCAAACTATCATCAAAGTTTATACTTTCTTTAACTATACTTTTGATTTTTAATATTTTTTCAGAAATAGTGACATCTTTTAAACTCACCAAAAATCTTCCACCGCTCATTTGTCTATATTGTCCAAATCTCCTTTCTAATGGGTCACTTTGAAATCTCACAGTTAAAACAAAGTGATATCCATCATTAAGTAAGTCCTCGATCAATAAGGCATGACTATTTAGTGTTCTTATTAGTGCTGCAGCTGTCTGAACACTTAAATTAAACTTTATGTGTTCAGACAGCTGCAGCACTAATAAGAACACTAAATAGTCACTAAATAATCTAAATAGTCACTAAATAGTCTAAATAGTCACTAAATAATCTAAATAGTCACTAAATAATCTAAATAGTCACTAAATAGTCACTAAATAAAGTAAACTTCTCACAGTTTGGTATCTTTTGTGATTGCCAAGCTTCAATCCAATGTGCCATTTCCCTAAGAAATTCAGGTTTTTTATCACCAGAAACGACTGCATTACCTAAAATATTACATGTTGAATATTGACATTTAGAATTTGATAAAACCCACCACTTGTTAAATAATGTAAGAAAATCTGCACTACTTTTAAGATCAGGAAAATATGAGTGAATCGCTGCAGATGTAGTTTCATCAAAAAATGCAAGTGCTAAAGAAACATTTTGTTTAAAATTGCCAGGATGTAATACTTTCATTGTTATTTTTGGTGCTTTACGCAAGCCAGCATCAAGAGCGAGGTCTTTTTCATAAATATTATGGAAGGTGCTCCATTTAATTTCTCCCCCACATACAATTATAGGATCTTTAAATCCATTAAAGTTAAAATCTGGAAATAAAAATCTTTTGCAATTTAACAAATTATTTCTGATGTTTTTAATAAGATGTACAACATCAAAACAAAGGTAAATTTTTTTTAGATTGTAAATAAAAAACAAATCTTCAGCTTGTTGATTCGATGCACAAAGAATTTTTTTAAAACAAGAAACATTAGAGGAATGGTTGTCACACACAATAACTCTAACATTAAATTCACATTCAGTTAAAATACGAAGACATTCAAAAATTTCTTCTTTCAACCATTCAGCATTGATTTTTTTTTCAGGAGACGTTTTAATCACATATGGAATGTTTTGTTTCACGCCAACTATCATAAAACAAACTATTCCCTTATACATTTCTCCAGACTCATCATTACCAATCATCTCTCCAGCAAAATACTCCTCACATTTTTGCAAGTACATTTCATCAAAAATCAAGCAAATGTCTTGAGATATCTTACCTTCTAATTTTAAACGTTTTGCACAACTTAGAGCATCAATATTTCCACTAGTTATTTTTTTAAGTAATGATAATGATGGTAAAGGCAATCCTTCACGCAAAAGTTGGTATGACTGCATAGAAGTATATCGTAATATCAGTGAATATTTTATAATATTGGCTGAATAAATAGGTTTTTTCATATATTTAATTTGCTGTAATTCAGTCAATACAGATGAAAATTGTTCGGCTTGTGATTTAATGTAGGTAGGAAAATTATGAAGCATACTTTTACAAGATAAACGACAATCTCTTCCTTGACGAAACCACTGAGGCAATGGTAGAGGTGAACCTTTGTAAAATAATTTAACATGCATCTCATTGTTTACACGAATGCACTCTGTAACTTCTGGAATAGATAAAGTACTATGACTCAGTTTATAAAAAAAATTCCATGATCATGATACTTCAAGAATGAAAAACCATCTGGAGCAAGACTTTCAGTAAAATCGTCAAAGCTACTAATCAAATCATTCAATAAAAACTGTTCATATTGATCTGGCTGAAATATTCTTTTAGTTGGTGATTTTCTTAACGAATTAGAAGATTTTATAAGTGGTGATGAACCTTCTTCAGTCAAATTTGTGCAATCAAAAATAGTTGGAATAGGCTTTAGTTTTTTTATTAATCTAAATCGTTGATTCGTGTTACCTTTCTGAAAATATTTTTTTTCAAAGTGTTTGATGCATATAACGGAAGAATTAGTAGGTGTCCAATCTTTTCTATTTACAAATTTAATCCAACTTTTTTTTAACTCTTCATTTTTTGGAAACGAAAATACTACTGTAGATACTTCACCATAACTATGATAATTTGAACGACAATTTACAACGCAACATTTGTTAACCATCTTTTTAAACTTTCAAAGCTGCTTCTTTAAAAACACTTTTCGAGAAAACTGGCCTTCTATTTTTTTCTTCAAAATGCAAAATATCCGGCCGTATAAATAAAGTAGGCCATGATAAAAGTATATTCAATAATTATAATATTTATGATAATGATAAAAGAGAGATTCAAAGATAGGCGGAGGTGTACTCTATTTACGGGTTTCTCGGTAAAGCCAAAAAATAAAGTTTCGGTATGAAGCGACAATTCTTAAAATTGCGCGCTGTCTATTAAACGAAATAGTTATTGCGGAACGCTATTTTTTTTGTGTTAGTAAATTTTTCAATTTTGTAAAAAATCAGCAGGAAAAAAAAAACAATAAAACATAAATAAATATTATCTTTTTTTACCTTGTATTACAAAATAAATGTGTATTATATAAATATGTGTACAAATATAAACAATAAATATGAAAATGTACAATATAAATTTGTACACAAAACCAAAACAAAAATCTATAAAAAATCTAGTTTATCAAGATTACATTTGCTGAAAATTTTAACACACATCCAAACCGGACATTAATAGTAATGAAAGTGTTGCAATTCGCACTTCAATACCAAACATAACGTAATTTTAGAATTATAATATCTCCGCATTTTTAAGTTTTGAGTTAAAACTATATAAAAAAGAAAGACTTAAGGAGACGGTATACAATTATTTCTTAACTTACTCTCGAGTCCTTAATACAAGGGGAAGGAGGGGGAATGAAAGGGTAAAGGGGAAGGGGGATTTTAGTCCAGATTTAATAAACGAGGGGGGGGGGGGAGGGGGCAGGAGGTTTTAATAAAAGGTAAGGGTTGGGAAATTTTTTTATTTTATGATATAAGTATTTTTTTTTTTAATTTCAGTTTATAAATCCAAAGTAATATTTTTGCGTGGTTTGCGGTCAAATGAGCATTTTCTAACAGCTGTTTTATCATAATTTCAATAGGATTTAATATGCTGATATAAGTTTTATATTTTGGTGAGAAATAAACCAAACGCTTATTTTCAACAAAATGAGATTTTTAAAGCCTGTTTACACTGAAAGTTTTTGTTTCATCAGTGATTGAACGAATTATTTTCTAATTTTTAAGGCCGATTTTCACTGATTTTTTTTAGATTTGAGATATAAAGTTTTGCTGACAACAAGTAAAAATTAATAAGCGAGTGAGTTTTAATTAACTTGAGATAGGTGGGAAAATTTACTAAAAATTATTAAACGCCCCTCTTTCTTTTTATTAAGGGCTCGAGAGTATATTTTCTCTGCAACTGTTTTTACTTATAACTTAGGTTTTAATACAGTATAAAAACATTATTCATTATCACAACACTATCAATAACTCAATGTTGACAGAACAAGATAAATCTAACTTCGCAAAAAGTCCTACAATACATAACACGATACATCACGTAAATATGTATATATGCGTAATTATGTAAAATTATAATTTATAAATATATATATATATATATATATATATATATATATATATATATATATATATATATATATATATATATATATATATATATATACACACACATATATTTATAAATTATAAATTTATATATATATGTAAGAAGGAGCAATAGGTGTTGATAGCTTGTGCAAAAAGATATATTATAAATTATAATTTTATATATATATGTATTTTATATATATAATGCATACATATATATATATATATATATATATATATATATATATATATATATATATATATATATATATATATATATATATATATATAAATAAAATACATATATATATAAAATTATAATTTATAATATATCTTTTTGCACAAGCTATCAACACCTATTGCTCCTTCTTATGCATATATATATATATATATATATATATATACATATATATATATTTATATATATATATATATATATATATATATATATATATATATATATATATATATATATATATATATATATATATATTATGTGTATAATTATAATACATAAAAGAACATAATTATGATAACCTAATACATAAAATAAGCCTACAATACAAAATATGATACATAACATAATATTAATTTGTTTACGGTCAGTCTGTAATACCGATCGTTTAGACAGTGACAGTACTCGTAATTTGAAGGTGGCTTTTATGTTCAGCTTGAATGAAAAGTATGTTATTCATCTGTTGCATAAGCTATCAACATTTATTGCTTCTTCTTACATATACGTGTCTTTCGTCAATGCAGAAGATCACAATTTTGTTTATTCAGAGATACATATTATGGTAGACAAAATTATTTCTTCTTCAACACCTAATCAGGTGATAGAAATGACTCAGGCAATACAGATATAGACAGCTTTAGTGAATGCAGTCATTCAAATTAACTGCCTCCATTAAAAAAGAGTGTAGCTGACCCTGAATTGTATAATATGCTGGCAAACTTTAAAACAGTTCCCACTCCATTGTCTAAAGCTGGCGGAGATAACACAAGACATGAATTTGACAAATAATTGGCACTGCCCTTGACAGCGTGTGATGCATTGCAGTTCTGAAAAGACAGTGACTGTGAACATAAATTTCAGACAATTGTATTGATTGCTAGAACATTGTTGGCTATTCATGCTGCAGGTACTGCCAGTGAAAGAGTCTTTTCAGTGTGCAAAAAAAATTTATCAAATTTCAAGACAATGATCCAGAAAATGAATTATCAAGCACAGCAAAAAAATTAATAAAAAACTCTTTAAAACTTAAGAAACACACAAAAAAAAAAAATTCCTTCAAGTAATAATTTTAAAATGAATTACAATCGAAACTCAATAAAACGTTGTCTGTGATTTTTAGTGGCTCATCCGATCATTTGTCGTACCTTCTTCTTTAAGCTGTAGTTAATGCTATACTGATATATAAAGCTAGAATAACATAAAGAAAATTGTATCTATCTATATATTTAACCTAAGCTAATATATATGCAATTCCAACAAACAACAATACATCCAAATAAGATGATACACACATATTATTCAAATCCATATAAATAGAACACTTACTTAGAGAGTAATATCACGAATGTGTCTTTAAAAAAGGTGAAAATTTTCCCAAAGATTATTAGTTTTAAAATTATAATATTCCCTGTATATTGTCTCGTCTAACCTTGACCATTTTAGTTCCCCCTTGTGAGCTAAAAACAAATTTTAACTGTTGCTTAATTCTGCTCCAAAATGCTTCCACAGGATTAGTGGTTGCTCCTGTATCTGGATCAACAAAATTAGTGCTATGGTCAAATCATAAGCACCAAAAATCCAATCTTTCTGAACAATATGCTCTACATTATACTAACACCTAAAAAATAACGATTCGTTGATTTCAACAATATAACCTGGACCACCAAGCTGGTTAATAGCAAGAACTTCTAAAACTTCATGAGAGCAGATACCCATAAAATATTGGTACCACTGAATTGACATCTTTTTTGTTATTAATCTATTTTCTTGAAGAAACTGTATTAGTTTTTCTTCTTTGATGTTTTCAATAAAATCAGTTAAAGGCATCATTTTTTGTTGAATTATTTTTTGCGTCGTCTTTACTGCACTGTGTTTAAAGAGAGAATAAAAAAACGTATTTCAGAGATTTATGAAAGGTAATTCCGCGTCAAAACAACAACAAAAATTCAAAAATATAACCCAATATTTCTAAATGACTTAATTTTTGCAACAAAGATACTTAAATAGACTAAAAAGAATTCCCAAAGTTGTTTTAAACAAATCGGAATATTTTAGAGAAAATGCTCGTTTAAAATTCAAATCTTAGAAACACTTTTACTTATTATGCTCCCCTAGCAGCGTCCTTAGTAACAAGTAAATGCCGGTACATACGTTGTTACCTTGTTAACTATATTATTTCATAATTTAAAATTTTCCACACATTATTAGATGCTAAACCATAAAATTATAATAAGAAATAATAATTTTTTATATTTGTTAATAAATCAATAAAAGTAAATCGGCGTTTTTAACAAAATTTAAAAGTAAAAAGAAAAGGTTATGATCTATTATTTCCAAACTTCATACTCTTAAAGTATATATAAATATCTAGAAAAAAACAAAAACTTAAGCTGTTTTTTGACTTAATCTAAAAAGTTTAATTTTTATTTTGATTGAAAGTATATTGAGATTGAGACAGAAAATTGATAGGTATTAAATGTTTAGGCGCAACCAGAAAGTAAAAGTTCTTACTTACGAGTAAAACTAAATATGCATATTTAATAAACTCAATTTAAAATGTTTAAATGTTAAAAACAGGTATTTTCACTCAGAGCTAGTCAAAAAATAAGAGATAATTTCACTTAGGTGTAAAACTGCAATATCAATGTCATGCATATCCATAAATAAACTCAATTTTAAATATCAAAACACATTAATCACAAGATTGCTTTTCATGGTTGGTTGCAAAGAAAACCCATTTTGCATCTATTCCAAAGTCTGGTTTATACTGACATAGGGTTAAAAATATTTTTGCAGTTTTTATATTGAGATGAACAGGCATCAGAAAAGTAGATCACATTTACAATGCTGGGTATCTTTTGCTTCAGATTATTGATAATTGATTTTTGTACCTCTTAAACCATTGGTACATCACAATTGTTATCATCTGATATAATGTAATATGAAGTGGAATGCAACAGTTGATTTTCTTTATATTGCACAATTACTATATGAAGTGTGCACTGAAGATTATTCCGACGGAAACCTTGTACTTCATCCTGCGTAACAAAACTATAGTTTTCTGCAAAATCTCCTAGAATTATTGCGCTATTTGATGGCAGTTCTTCTAAAATATTTTTTAAATATTTAGATTCATATACAGTGACGGCAGAAAGTCATGCACCCAGCAACTTTTACAACAAAATTTTGATTTTAGAATAGGTTTTAAAAATAAAAACAACCAGATTTCAAGTTCTTTAATGTCAACGTTGTTTACTTTGTGTAGGAACTTGAAATTTTTTTGTGACTTTTAATTTTTAGTAACTTTGTGGTAATTTGGATGTTAATTTATGCGATCAGCTGATGTCCCTTTAAATTTTGTTTACAATTGATATATTTGATAGTACTTTATTTATTTGTATTTTGGGCTTGTAACTTACTAGTCCATGTTATTTTGTATTTGTTTTTCGGTTTTTAGTGGATATTAATTGTGGATATACATTGGTTGCATTATTTATTGTTTTGTTTTGGAAAAATGGTGGTAAATATGATGGGCCTAATTGTGCAATTAAGACTTGGTTTACTTTCTTAGCATTTATTTGGTATTATTTTTCATTCTAAATATTGTTTAATGATGTATTTCATATTACTTGGTATTATAAAACAATTTTTTTATTTTAGATTTATTTTTATAAAATTATTATCATGGCTATTATTATTATTATTATTATTACATTGACATGAGCTGCCAGGCTGTATAGACTATATAGAATCAGGCTGGCTGTTAGGACTGTTAGAGCCAGGCTGAAGAAAGCTGGTTTAAACACTTGTGTGGCTGCGAAGAAGCCACTGTTAACTTTTAATCACCGCCGGAGGCGGAGAGCATTTGCACTGATACATCGTGGCTGGACCATCGATCAATGGAAACAAGTTCTCTGGAGTGATGAGAGCAGTTTTCAAGTGTTTAGTGGTGGGAAGAGAGTTTTAGTGAGGAGAAGAGTGGGTGAAAGATACCACAGCAGTTGCATTAATGCTACTGTGAAGCACGGAGGAGGGTCTATCATGATTTGGGGTTGCATGTCATGGTCAGGGATAGGTCAATTGTACCGCTGTGTAGATGCAATAAACCAGGACCAGTACATTGGAGTCCTAAGCGATCACATGTTCCTTTCAGCCGGTGCTTTATTTGGCAGACAAGGTGAGTTTTTCTTTCAGCAGGACAATGTACCCTGTCACAAAGCTAAGCGGGTATGTGATTTCTTAACCTCCAAACATGTATGAGTTTTGAAGTGGCCTCCTCAGAGCCCTGACCTTAATCCCATTCAACATCTGTGGGAGATCATCTTCCGAAAGCTGCAGGTATCCAAACCCACTGGTTTGGAAAATTTGTGGAGGTGTTTGAATGAAGCGTGGGAAAGCATCATCCCAGAAACCTTACATTCATTGGTCGAGTCCATGCCACGGCGTATCATGCATGTCCTCAAAGCCAAAAGCGGTCATACAAAATATTAAACATATCATTATTTTTAGGACATTTATATTTCATGTTGCTAACATTTGGGACAGTTATTAGTGTTTTTTAAATAAAATTTATATGTGTAAATAGTAAAAAAGTGTTATTTTTCAGTTGGGTGCATGACTTTTTGCCGCCACTGTATTTAGAAATATATGAATGCGCTGTTAGCTTGACTAGTTTTTTCATAACCATATTTACATAATCTGGTATGCTTACAAGCTGTATAACTAAATCTGACCTATCAGTAGTAACCCATTGGTTAAAGTATCTTCTTCCTCAAACTGTCCTATTAGTTCGAGTAGCTTTTCTTCTAATTTAGATGTATTTTTTGGGCATTGCGTACATCGATGTAACATGCATTTTTATTGTTTTGCGTATCACAAACAATAAATTTATATAGTTCATGGTAATGAATTTTAATGGGTGGAGAATTAACTTCATATTTTGATGGTAGATACAAACGCACGCAGAATGGGTTCCTGATAAATTTAGCAAAACACACCATTTAGGTCGTAAAACGCAAAACTTGGAAAAACCTAACTTTACATGTGAATATAGAATTTTAAATAAAACAAACAACTCTTTTAAGCTTGATAAAAGTAGTTGCTTTTCCATATGGACTTTCCAATTAACACTAACAAAATCCTTTTGACCAGGCATCTGGTGAGAATTTTCACCATTTTCATAAAAAAATTGTAATAAATATTTATTTACTTAGGGAGCATTTTACTTCGCTTAGTTTGAACTCCTTCCTTCCTTGCTAAAGATCTAGATTTTATTATTAGATACTTTAAAACATCAAAATACTCACTAGCTGCTTCAATTGATCATTTTTGTTGGCGCAAAGTCAATAATAGAATTTTGTCCCTAAATGAACAGCATATTTCAAGTTTATCTTTTATCAAAACTAACATTTTTTTAAACTGAACAACTTTTTTTTAAACTAACAATATATTCATTATCGAAAACTTCGACTTCTGTCAATGGAATTTTTAAAGAACTTGATAACTTTTCTTTGAAAACTGTTGTATTAGTTTAAATTTTTTTTCCTTAATACTCATATGATTCGCAAATGGCTTTCCGTGAAGCTTAACAGGTGACACGCCAATTATACTGAGACAATCAGAAAGTTCTAGTCTGTTTTTATCTATATCAGTTTCTTGTTGAACGTTAAATACGTTTTCTTTATTTATACTTTCATTTGTGTAATCATCAGAAATACCGTTGTTATCAGTATTAATTTCAGTGGAAGCTTTTAATTTGACTGAGCAATACGTCGAAATTTTTTGACCAGGCACAATATTGAACCTGTTGTTTAAAGCTATGGTTCTTAACGTGACTTCTCTGAGAGATGCTAAATTAAAAAATATAACTTGAAAAATAAAATGTGTCTAGTATTAATAAACATGAAGAACTTAAAACTATGTCAAAGTAACATTTATAAAAAATTTTATGACAAGCCTTACTAACCTTTGCATGGTCTTTTGTGAACTAACATAGATCACAGCATTTATACTGAAACACAGGGAACTTCTCAAAATAGAACTTTTGATGATGAAAACATTAGTCAATAATCAAAATAGGAGAAACAGCAGACCTCAGCGCAACTAAATTTTGTTTATCTGGAGCTAAATCTTGAAAAAAGTTTATTCCAATATGGTTTGTAAACGTTAACTTGTGACAATTTGATTTTAAAATCAATCCAACTGAGCATTGTGATGTTCCAGCCATTACAAAAATATTTAATTTCAATATTTTATTTTTCTAAAGCCAACATTAAATAAATAATAATTTCTCACATGAGTATTATAATCAAAACTCAAATGTTAGAACCAATTGCTCCATTTAATTAATTAAAGAAGAAACTAGAAATTCATTTTTATTTTAAACTAAGTAAGTGTAATCATAGCTATGATTACACTTATTTAGTTTGTAAAAAAAATGAATTTCTGGTTTCTTGCTTAATTAATTAAATGGAGCAATTGGTTCTAGCATTTGAATATTAATAATAGTAATACTTATGCGAGAAATTAATATATTTTTGTGAGAAATTATTTTAGGTATAATCTATAAATGGAGATTATAACCAACACGATAAATAAATTGCAAAATTAAATTGCAAAAATAAAACAACAATAAAATAGATATGTGCATTAAAAAACAGTGAAATAATTTTTGCCTCTAATAGGTATTTATATATAAACTAATATTGTAAAGATTTAAAATGAATAGATCAATACCTTTTTGGCAATTAACCTTAAACTAGACATGTTTACTGAAAAACTATTGTTAAAAACCCAGTTTGCATTTCAAAGTTTTTAATCAATTATCAAATTTCAAAGACCCATAACTCTTAAAATAATGAAATTGGCTCCAGATTATTTTTGATTATACCTAACGACAGTATTAACTGCAATTGTGTCAAAAAATTAAGTATTTCTGAGATGGTGGGTTATTTCGACTTGTTGTTTTGACATGGAATTACCCAAAAATACTAACTGCGTGCACATCTGCAATGCCTCATGCATGATAAGTTAAAAGCGTCCGAGTTGACTCTTCCAATACTATAGGGAGTATAACACAATTTTTATGGTTTTCTAAATTCTGTCATTGTTGCGCACTCAGTTTAGAATATTTTGCAGGGGCGTGGTAATACAGCTGTAAAACTCTTAATTTTCTTATTATATCAATATTAAATAGTTTAACTTTTAATTATATTTAAAAGTAATGAATTTTATAAAATGATTGAATTTAAATATAAAATTGAAAATTTTAATTACGTTCTTATTAAAAACATAATTTTTGAACCCCATTACCGTTTTAAAGAAAGTCTTTTGTAAAAAAAACTTGAAAAGTAAAACTAAAATAACATAAGTATCTCAATCATGACACATACGCAACAAATTTCCCCCAGTTTTTTGATGTTTTGAGAACTTTTAGCTTTTTCGTTTGTTAAAGTGTATAATTACATATGATGCGTGAACATGTATGTAGGTGTATAATTACATATATTATGTGTACGTTACATATATTTGTATATAATGTCTATAAAACTTCAAAAGTAGTTTTTATTTTAAAAAATCTCGAAAATTAAAAAAAAAATTCGCCATTGGTAGGACTCGAACCATGCCTTTATTGTTCAGGAGTTCTGCATGCTAACCAGTTGGCCACGCTAGCACGTCGATTAATACTAGAGCTGTGCCGTATCGCTATTTTTGTTGGGTATCAGTCTCGGTATCGGTGAAATAATACCGATACTTTAAAAATAATGTAACACCAATTTAAATAATTAAGTACATTTCTAAAGAGACAATATATAGTCTTTTATTAAAATGAAATATTGAAGCAATATATTACTAACATGTTTTATAATTTTTAATTTCATTACATGATATCCATGATCAACAATCAATCACTCATTTATTTATGTTGTCTTTTTTTAACATGTATATTAAATATGTGAGAAAGAAATTAAAACTTATATTTGACAATACAAAGAATACAAAAACTGATAACATAGCCTTACTATAGAAAAATTACAACCCAAACTTTCTATAAGGGGTTAATTCCTTACTTCTCAATTAAAACGAAAAATGCACTTTTTATTATAATAAAAAATAATAAATGCCCATTACCTGTTTAATTTCTGACTTGATTTATTTATTTTTTATAAATGTATTTTGCATCAATCATTACACCAATTATATAATAGTTTTAAATAATTTAATAAATAAAAAACTCTTTTTCAATCAATTTTTTATAACAACTTTTATTGTAAATTTTCATTAACTTAAAATCAAACAATTATTTTAAATTGTTGTTATTGAATACAATTAAAATAACTAAAAGTACATTTCCAAATTTCTTTATGTTTAACTTATTTATTTCAAAGCTTTTTACTGCATTCAAATTTATTATGAATTTTGTTTTGTTATAATTTTGTAAGATATATTTTTAAATTAATCATTTTATTTTCACTTTCAGCTATTAAATCAATAATAATTATTAAATTAATAATGTCATTGACAAATAAAAGTATTTTATGGAAGTTTTTCTTAAAAAGTTCATGTGACTTATCGAAAGTTTATTGCAGGCTATGCGATAAGATGATTTGTAAAGGAGGCAAAGTTGTAGGGGGGAACACCACCAACATGATTAAACACCTTAAAGCAATACATAAGGAAAAGTTAATAGAAGAACAGTTCAAAAAGGAAGAGGAAATTAAGAAACAATTACAGAGAGAGAAAAGGAATTCTGTATTAGCTGGATTTTCTCACTTATCAAGCAAGAAAATTAAAACATATGACAATGCTTCAACAAGTTCTATTACAGGTGAATACTTGTTAATGAGTGCCTATGGTTTCCTATGTTCGCACTAATATTTTTTGCGTTTTTTGTATACAAATATATGTGAAGTAAAATTAACTCAGAAAACATTGCAAGAAACTTTAGATTTAAAGAAAATTTGAGATATAAACAGTACTGCATCACAAGAGATCCATTTCCTAAGAGACATGCAGCAACAAATATTGATGAATTGATTGAAGATATTATGGCTGAATTTAAAATATCACCTTCAAAAATTCATCTAATAGCTAGAGATAATGGTGCAAATTTTGTTAAGGCTGTTAACCATACCCCATATAATAGTATGGGTTGTTTTTACACACACTACAACTAGTAATTAATGAGTGTATTTTGAACAAACAGTAGTCAAGAATGTCATTGCAAACTGCCATTCAAATTTTGGGCATTTCAGCCATTTTCCCCAAGCCTCCTATAAATTTAAAGCACTTTAAGAAGAAAATAATGTTCCTAAGCACAAAACTTATTCAAAATGTTCCAACATGGTGGAATAGTACCTATCATATGTTAGAAAGAATTAATGAATAAAGAAAACCTCTAACCATTTATGCACTTGAAAATGGTAAGCTTCCTTCATTAAATGCAAACAAATTATTGGACAATTTTGTGTTTTGCTAAAAAATTTCCTCAAAACAACAGTTCGCTTGAGTGAAAGAAATTATATTGTCTCAGATATTATACCACAGATACAGTTTTTTATACATTTCATTAATAAAACTTCAATTGATGACAAGTTCATTGGCCTGGAGAATACACTAATTGATTTAACTAATTCAATGGAAAATAGATTCAAACAACAGACTGATAACTATAACAGATAAACCTTGTCAACATTTCTTGATCCCAGATTCAAATTTAAAATGTTTAAAAATGAAAACGCCTTAACAGTTGCTAAAACAAGTATTGATAACATAACCATTCAACTTATTAAAACCCATGAAAATATAAAAAATATCAAAGTTACTGAAAATGATTAGTCTGCAGCTTGCGACATTGAAATTATTAACTCAAAATATGCAGTACTAAATGAATACAAAGATATAGTAGAAATGGATTTTGACCATTGCTTTGAAGAACTTATAGGGTTTAATTCTAAACAAATTGGTCAACCACAAACTTCAATTTCACATGAAATTTTATTAAACGAAATTCAACTCTACTCAAATAAAGACCTTATTGACAAAGAAAGCAATCCTTTATTGTGGTGGAAATCAAAGAAAACCATAATGCCACTATTAGCTAAGCTTGCCTTAAAGTATTTAAGCTATCCACCGTCTTCTGTGGAGAGTGAAAGACTTTATAGTATTGGTAAAAATGTATATACTGCAAAGAGAAATAGCTTAACAGGAGCTCATGATAAAATGTTGGTGTTTCTGGACTATAATATGAGAAATTAAAATTATTTGATTTTGTCACTTCAACATATTTTTTGAATATACAAACTTCAAAATAAAAAAATATTCCATGTTTTTGTCTCTGAGAGAACCGGTTAAAGTATTGGTGTAAGTATTGGTATTGGTATCAGTATCGGTCAAAATTTTGGTTTTGACACAGCTCTAATTAACACACGGTTTTTAAAAGTCAACTTTTTTTATGTAAAATATATACACAAGAAAACACAGAACAAAATATTTTGAGTAAACAAACCAGTTATAGCTGTAAAACACATGTATAACATCTAGTAAAAATAAGTAATAATGATATATATATTTTAAATGAGTAATAATGATATATATATACAATTTTAGTTCTCCAAACTATTGATGGCTTAAAACCATTTAGTGTAATAGCATTAAAATGTTTTCTACCAGAACGTAAAAAGTTTACATTTAGATCAAATTTAAGATAATTTGGATAGAATTTAACAAGGAAGTTCACGCCTCATTACCTACCAATCCTTTGGTAAGGAAGGAGGTTTGAACTACCTGGTTAAGTGTTGTTCCTCGTGCTCTGTCATAAAGAAGGACCTAAGTAACTAAGAAAAGCAATAACTTAACAAATTGTTGTAATGATGCATATATTGTCAGAGCCTGCATCAAATATGCTAGGATATTCTGTACAACTCCGGATATTTTATTTCTGGGTATAGAATATCTTGAGTAGGAAATGGGAGATATATAGTCAGCAAGAAGACAGCTACTCAAGACATAAGTATACAGCTTTGCTGTCAAACCTTCAATAGCTTTCCCGGCCTGCTAATTAGACCCAGGATAGTATTATTCCACCCCACCCCCTCAACCTATCAGAGATTTATAAGTAGATCAAAAACCTTTTTTGTTATTTTTTATAGTAAACCATATGGTGAATTTGAACGTTTTATAAAGAATACTTTAACTACTAATAAAGGATTAAGAGATGAATAGGATATAAAAAGATTCTATTAAATCATTTGTAAGCCAAAATTGTAACAAAAAAAATGAAAGTTTTGATTATTTTGTTGTATTATATAAGCAGTATTATAGCATGAGAGATCTACAAATTGAGTGCTAAAACTACTTATCATAGTTTTATAAAAAAAAAATATAACTTCAAATATGCTTGAGTAATAATTTTCAATTTTCCAAAATAATCACTAACTATATATATGATTATATATAGAACCCTTAGATGTTGTCCGAAAGTTTTTTCGATATTTTGTTGACAAAAAGTAAAAATTAAAATGCAAGACCGGAATTTTTTTTTTTTAATAATGATAGACTGCCTGCCCCAACCAAACCCTCAGTCGATGTAGCAGCACTCCCTTGCGGGTCAGGCTATTTGTCAGTCGATGTAGCAGCACTCCCTTGCGAGTCAGGCTATTTGTCAGTCAATGTAGCAGCACTCCCTTGCGAGTCAGGCTATTTGTCAGTCGATGTAGCAGCACTCCCTTGCGAGTCAGGCTATAAGATAGTCGATTTAGCAATACTCTGCGCATGATTTACAGTAAAAAAAATAAAATTAAAAACATTTTATTAAAAAAAATAAAAATAAAAACATTGTTTATATTGTTAAAAACATTCAAAATGTTATAAAAACATTCAGAATGTTTTTAAAAACATTCTGGTCAATTAAATTTGCGTTTTTGTGGTTTTTTTAAAAAACGATTAATTTGTAATTAAATTAATGGTTTTTACTTTCGTCCAACACGGAAATGTTGGACGAAAGTCAAAAGTATATAAAAGTGACGTATGTGTTGGCGTAAGAATCACTTTTTTCCTTCCGCTCTTCCTAAAGCCAACAAACTATAGAACTATATGTATATATATATACATATATATATATATATATGTATATATATACATATATATATATATATATATATATATATATATATATATATATATATATATATACATTTATATATATATATATAGTTCTATAGTTTGTTGGCTTTAGGAAGAGCGGAAGAAAAAAAGTGATTCTTACGCCAACACATACGTCACTTTTAATTACTTTTGACTTTCGTCCAACATTTCCGTGTTGGACGAAAGTAAAAACCATTAATTTAATTACAAATTAATCGTTTTTTAAAAAAACCACAAAAACGCAAATTTAATTGACCAGAATGTTTTTAAAAACATTCTGAATGTTTTTATAACATTTTGAATGTTTTTAACAATATAAACAATGTTTTCATTTTTATTTTTTTTAATAAAATGTTTTTATTTTTATTTTTTTTAATAAAATGTTTTTATTTTTATTTTTTTTACTGTAAATCATGCGCGGAGTGTTGCTACATCGACTATCTTATAGCCTGACTCGCAAGGGAGTGCTGCTACATCGACTGACAAATAGCCTGACTCGCAAGGGAGTGCTGCTACATCGACTGACAAATAGCCTGACTCGCAAGGGAGTGCTGCTACATCGACTGACAAATAGCCTGACCCGCAAGGGAGTGCTGCTACATCGACTGAGGGTTTGGTTGGGGCAGGCAGTCTATCATTATTAAAAAAAAAAAATTCCGGTCTTGCATTTTAATTTTTACTTTTTGTCAACACAATATCGAAAAAACTTTCGGACAACATCTAAGGGTTCTATATATATATACATAGATCTATAGTTTGTTGGCTTTATGAAGAGCGGAAGGAAAAAAGTGATTCTTACGCCAACACATACGTCACTTTTAATTACTTTTGACTTTCGTCCAACATTTCCGTGTGGGACGAAAGTAAAAACCATTAATTTAATTACAAATTAATCGTTTTTTAAAAAAACCACAAAAACGCAAATTTAATTGACCAGAATGTTTTTAAAAACATTCTGAATGTTTTTATAACATTTTGAATGTTTTTAACAATATAAACAATGTTTTCATTTTTATTTTTTTAATAAAATGTTTTTATTTTTATTTTTTTTAATAAAATGTTTTTATTTTTATTTTTTTTACTGTAAATCATGCGCGGAGTGTTGCTACATCGACTATCTTATAGCCTGACTCGCAAGGGAGTGCTGCTACATCGACTGACAAATAGCCTGACTCGCAAGGGAGTGCTGCTACATCGACTGACAAATAGCCTGACCCGCAAGGGAGTGCTGCTACATCGACTGAGGGTTTGGTTGGGGCAGGCAGTCTATCATTATTAAAAAAAAAAAATTCCGGTCTTGCATTTTAATTTTTACTTTTTGTCAACACAATATCGAAAAAACTTTCGGACAACATCTAAGGGTTCTATATATATATACATAGATCTATAGTTTGTTGGCTTTATGAAGAGCGGAAGGAAAAAAGTGATTCTTACGCCAACACATACGTCACTTTTAATTACTTTTGACTTTCGTCCAACATTTCCGTGTGGGACGAAAGTAAAAACCATTAATTTAATTACAAATTAATCGTTTTTTAAAAAAACCACAAAAACGCAAATTTAATTGACCAGAATGTTTTTAAAAACATTCTGAATGTTTTTATAACATTTTGAATGTTTTTAACAATATAAACAATGTTTTTATTTTTATTTTTTTTAATATAATGTTTTTATTTTTATTTTTTTTAATAAAATATTTTTATTTTTATTTTTTTTACTGTAAATCATGCGCGGAAAGTTGCTACATCGACTATCTTATAGCCTGACTCGGAAGGGAGTGCTGCTACATCGACTGACAAATAGCCTGACTCGCAAGGGAGTGCTGCTACATCGACTGACAAATAGCCTGACTCGCAAGGAAGTGCTGCTACATCGACTGACAAATAGCCTGACCCGCAAGGGAGTGCTGCTACATCGACTGAGGGTTTGGTTGGGGTAGGCAGTCTATCATTATAAAAAAAAAAAATTCCGGTCTTGCATTTTAATTTTTACTTTTTGTCAACAAAATATGGAAAAAACTTTCGGACAACATCTAAGGGTTCTATATATATATATATATATATATATATATATATATATATATATATATATATATATATATATATATATATATATATATATATATATATATATATATATATATATATATATATATATATATATATATATATATATATATATATAGAACCCTTAGATGTTGTCCGAAAGTTTTTTCGATATTTTGTTGACAAAAAGTAAAAATTAAAATGCAAGACCGGAATTTTTTTTTTAATAATGATAGACTGCCTGCCCCAACCAAACCCTCAGTCGATGTAGCAGCACTCCCTTGCGGGTCAGGCTATTTGTCAGTCGATGTAGCAGCACTCCCTTGCGAGTCAGGCTATTTGTCAGTCGATGTAGCAGCACTCCCTTGCGAGTCAGGCTATTTGTCAGTCGATGTAGCAGCACTCCCTTCCGAGTCAGGCTATAAGATAGTCGATGTAGCAACTTTCCGCGCATGATTTACAGTAAAAAAAATAAAAATAAAAATATTTTATTAAAAAAAATAAAAATAAAAACATTATATTAAAAAAAATAAAAATAAAAACATTGTTTATATTGTTAAAAACATTCAAAATGTTATAAAAACATTCAGAATGTTTTTAAAAACATTCTGGTCAATTAAATTTGCGTTTTTGTGGTTTTTTTAAAAAACGATTAATTTGTAATTAAATTAATGGTTTTTACTTTCGTCCAACACGGAAATGTTGGACGAAAGTCAAAAGTAATTAAAAGTGACGTATGTGTTGGCGTAAGAATCACTTTTTTCCTTCCGCTCTTCATAAAGCCAACAAACTATAGATCTATGTATATATATATAGAACCCTTAGATGTTGTCCGAAAGTTTTTTCGATATTGTGTTGACAAAAAGTAAAAATTAAAATGCAAGACCGGAATTTTTTTTTTTTAATAATTATAGACTGCCTGCCCCAACCAAACCCTCAGTCGATGTAGCAGCACTCCCTTGCGGGTCAGGCTATTTGTCAGTCGATGTAGCAGCACTCCCTTGCGAGTCAGGCTATTTGTCAGTCGATGTAGCAGCACTCCCTTGCGAGTCAGGCTATTTGTCAGTCGATGTAGCAGCACTCCCTTGCGAGTCAGGCTATAAGATAGTCGATGTAGCAACACTCCGCGCATGATTTACAGTAAAAAAAATAAAAATAAAAACATTTTATTAAAAAAAATAAAAATAAAAACATTTTATTAAAAAAAATAAAAATGAAAACATTGTTTATATTGTTAAAAACATTCAAAATGTTATAAAAACATTCAGAATGTTTTTAAAAACATTCTGGTCAATTAAATTTGCGTTTTTGTGGTTTTTTTAAAAAACGATTAATTTGTAATTAAATTAATGGTTTTTACTTTCGTCCAACACGGAAATGTTGGACGAAAGTCAAAAGTAATTAAAAGTGACGTATGTGTTGGCGTAAGAATCACTTTTTTCCTTCCGCTCTTCCTAAAGCCAACAAACTATAGAACTATATATATATATATATATATATATATATATATATATATATATATATATATATATATATATATATATATATATATATATATATATATATATATATATATATATATATATATATATATATATATATATATATATATATATATATATGTATATATATATATATATATATAAATATTTATATATTTGAATAATGTTAGTGTATTCTACAAATTGAGTGCTCAAAGTTCTTAAACAACAGAGCATAGTAAAAACACTTATCTAATGTATAACTTTGAAACATAAAGAAAACTCCATATTTAAGTATGTTGATATATATAATGAATGAGGATGCTATGCAAAAACTTGTGGTGATTGGAGACTGGGAACAACAAAAAACCCAAACCCCACCCCCCCCCCCCCCCCACCTTTTCTAAAGAGAAAGGCAATGAGCCAAATTTGTTTTCTTTTTCAATCTTGAACTTAACTTATATTCATTGACGAATTTCAAATTTGATTCAATTATCTCTTGATGTTCGATTTTTATAACCTTATAAAGTTTACACTATATACATACATACATATACTTTGAATATGTATATATATAT
This sequence comes from Hydra vulgaris, assembly GCF_038396675.1. Lineage (NCBI taxonomy): Eukaryota > Metazoa > Cnidaria > Hydrozoa > Anthoathecata > Hydridae > Hydra > Hydra vulgaris. The sequence goes on along the minus strand of NC_088924.1, from coordinate 18,781,452 downwards.
TAAATGTGTGTATATATATATATATATATATATGTATATATATACATATACATATATATATATATATATACATATATATATATATATATATATATATATATATATATATATATATATATATATATATATATATATATATATATATATATATACACACATTTAAAATTTGAAAGCGCTGTACAAATTATGATGATGTCATTGAGACTGTCAAGAAGTGATATAGGAATTAATTGTCCAATTATTCGAAAAGTTTTCAATCTTCTAAACACCTGTTTGATGAGAATTCTAAGTTGAGTAATACAACTTGTTTTTATTACAGTATATCCTCGTTTGCCAGGTGGAGAAATAAACGTAATACTATAAGCAGCACACTCACTAGCAATATTAAAACTTTTATACGAAAGAAGTCGGTAGTAAAATAACCGCAATCTAATGTCATTGTCTTATCTGACATTCTTGCAGTATATGCCTCTGAAACAAAATTTATGAAAGAACTAGAGGTAACTAACATAAGAAACTTTATTGTAATGTGGTACTTGTATTTAAGACCAATTTGTAAATTGCAGTTCTAAATCTTTTGGTATTTTCTATAAAAATTTCAGTACAGTCTTAATATTCCTAACAGACGTGGATCATCTTTGGAACAATCAGATCGGTTCAAATAAACCTTTTCTTTATCTGGAAAGTAAACAAATGATTTAAAATATTGTAGCATTCCTCTTATCCAAGATTCAAACATTTTTGAAACAGTACCAAGAAAAATATTAACTCTACCAACTGTGTCATTGCTTTACGATCCAAAGTATAATTTTAACAGAACAAGTAAAAGTTTATGTTGTAAACGTAATTTTATGTATCTATCACTTTTTTTTAGTGACTTTTTTATTTGGGATTTTTTAGGAGACCATCTTATTTCATTTTTGAAATTAAATCAATGATGTACAATTGGTTTTATAAGGTCATGGAGAATGTTAAAAATTTTCATGAAAGGAATGTTTATGTATAAGTTACACTTCTAGTCAGTTGGTAATAACTGTTGAGCTTGATAGAATTCATTAAGATTAGAAAGTGGATTAATATAATTTTCATTTTCATCTACTACTTCTACTAGTACCTAGTACTGGTACTGGCTCGATCATAAAGTCAATATTTTTTTGGACTGAAGTTGAAACTAGTTAATGTTTGTGACACTAGCTAGAACAAGGCTGTTTAGCAGAAAAAGTGTCTCAATTTTGATCAACAAAATATAGTATTACAGTGTGTCGTGGAGTTTACGTTTAGTTTATATTTTTTTAAGTAAAAGCTGAGTGTAGTCAATATTAATTGCACTAAATAGAGGCACAAAAGAGTAACTTTATTTCAAGAATCGTATCCAAGTTTTTCAGTTGGTAAAGGATTTTTTAATGTTGGCTTTTTATCCTTAAAATGATTGGAGAAAACACATCTTTTTTTGGACAAGAAAAAATTAGATGTTCCATGAGCGCTTTTTAGGTGGTTAACAAGTTGATCCAATATATATATGTATATATATATATATATATATATATATATATATATATATATATATATATATGTATATATATATATATATATATATATATATATATATATATATATATATATATATATATATATATATATATATATATATATATATATATATATATATATATACAATTTGTAATAATAGTCATAATAATATAATTATAATGATATTATAGAAGCTTTCTTACCTGAAACGAACCAGTGCCATAAAATAGAAATGCCATTGACAGTAGTGGTACTGGTAAAATGTATTTATATAGTATAAAAATAATGATTTATTATTTTTATACTATATAAATATAATAAATCATTATTTTTAATGATTTATTATATTTATATAGTATAAATTCACTAATGAAATAAGTAAATTGGCAAATATATTTCCAAAATTTTGAAAATAGAAAACTTTCCACTTCATATGTGTTTTTTGTATTTTTATTTTAAGTTTGCTTTCTAAACTAATCCGTACCGAACTTCAAAAAAGACTTGAAATTTGATTTTCAAGAACAAATTCATTTAAAGATCGTTTCATGCAATACACTTTAGTCAGACTTTAGATTTGAAATATAACTTGAAATATCATGTTTGCTTCTTGCATTCGGAAAAGATTTTTGCTATTTCAAGTAGGCTTTTCAACTCCAAATTAAATATGTATGTTCCTAAGAATGCATATTCCATGCTGATATAAAACTATAAATTAGTTTTTAAAATTTTTTAAATTCTTATTCATAATTTTATTAGAGTTTAATAGTATTATTAATAAACAATGATCTTACAATGAAAGGATTGCAAAATTATTTTACCTTTAAACTGCCGCCACAGTGTAGACTGGTTTCGTGCATTCTTCTATAATTTGTCAAATGTGGCACCACAACTAAAACATTCAAGTTTTAACTTTATTCGTATTTTACTCGTAATAATTTGTGTTCAATTAATATCTAACTAAACTATTGCAATATAAGTAAAAACATTTATAACCAGATTTATATACACATAAACACACACATTTATAAACACACACACATTTATATACATATATAATTGTGATATATAAGATATCAACAAACTTTGTTAATAAACATAATTAGAAAAGTTAATAATTATCCAATATTTAGAATAAAAATTAAATATTATCATAAATGGTGAATAATAATTACTAAACATAAATAATAACGAAAAAAAGAAATTAAAAAAATTTTCGTGTTTTTAAAAAATCAATACCATTTATAAAATTTAGTATTTTTCTATACTCTTCAAATCATCAGATTCTATTCTGTACCTAATTTGAGATTCATAAAAGTATAATGAAACCATTCTGTATTTGTCCAGGCCATACCCTTCGCTGACAAAGACAGGCCTGTCTTTGTCAATTTGTCATGAACCGGTTCTTTATCAACTTGTCTCCAACAAAAAAATATATATATTTGATGCCTGTCACAGATTTGGGTTCACTAAACGACTAGTATAATCTAATAATACATTATTGTCAGTGTTAGACTTTAGATTCTTTATCATGTGGCTTTAGATACTTTATCATGTGGCTTTAGATACTTAATAGCAACATAAATAAGATAAAGAAGATAATTAAAGCAAAAATTTAAATTCTTTAGGTCTGAAGAACCCAGATCAATGTTATTTTTGACGAGAATATCCACTAAAATAATACTTGAAACAGAGTATTATCTTCTTAGACTCGACAACTACGGCCTTTTTTTTTTATAGAAAGATTGTAATACATAAACGATAAAAATATTCTTCAAAATGATAACTACTCATCAAAAAATTACAAGAATATTGAACCAGATATAGTTTATTAACTTGATTTGTCTAGCATTAAGTAAAGTGTGTAGCCTTATCTTTTATAGAACTTGACAAACAGTGAGAAAGCGGTTGTTACCTGTTTTATAGGTATTATTTGATTATCAGATTATAAATATAAATTAATGAAACATAAGACTCTATATAGTTTGTTTAATTAAACCTGGACAAATATCTCCCGGTTTTGTCATTTAAGAAAAAATTAAAAGTCACTAAGACTTTTTGTTTGTTAGTTTTCAATATTTTTCCGACTGACTAAACTACAAGATCAAAAATTTGTCGGCTGACTGAACTAAAAAGTCCAACTTTGAAAACTGACAAAATTAAAATTCATTGATTGGGATATTGGGGGATCACACCTACCTACTATTTCACCCCCCTCCCCCCAAACGCACACGCACACACACTGTCAAGCGCACACAAACAAACACACATACACTCACCTTTACGCCGGTTTTAATTTCATTCAACAAATTTGTTTTGCATGATACATTATGAAACAGTCATTTAAAAGTTGAAAACAAACTATTTGATTAATACGTTGCATTTATATATTGAACTGTTAATAAATTAGTTCATTGAACTATTT
>NC_088924.1:18755000-18772500 GCF_038396675.1 Hydra vulgaris | reverse complement strand
TAAACTGCTTATTCCTCGTGATAACATCTAGTTTATTCGGAATGTACTCTAAAGAAATTGAAGTTTAAAATAAAAATAAAAAAAGTATTTGACAACACGCTTCCGAGCCGGCATTTGGTCTAAAAAAGGCGTCTTTCGAACGTTCAGAACGGCAGCACAATTTTATGGAGCAGGTAAGTCTGCTAATAGACAAATGATAAAAAGTTATGAACTTAGGGATCCTTAAAGATTCAAAAGAAATTAGGAAGACGTCGCAAAACAACATATTATCAGGATAAAACGCTCGTGATACTCAGCAACAAAAAACTCCATTTGACGGCTATTGATTTAGATGAACAAATGAAACGTTTTTATGAAATGAATTGTAATATTTTTACTATAAAACGTTGTTTACGACATGCAAATGTGTTCGGAAGACGCCCAGACTAAAAGCAATCGAATTACCTAAAAAAATTAAACGCCCGAGAGGAATTAGCATCACATCGTCTAAACTGGAGCAGTCAACAATGGTCAAAGAATCTTTTTAGAAATTAAAACAACTTTACGCAGTTCAGACCGGATAGAATTGAGTTTGTTTGACTTCCAGTAGTGACAAAGTACGATTCCAGCTACTTACTGTACTTACCGTAAAACATGGAGGAGGTAATGTACTAGCTTTGGAATGTTTCAGTCGAGATGTTTCAAAAATTCTAGTATATCAATGGAAAGAATCAATTCGTATTGATTCTTTCCATTAATATACTAGAACTTTTGATCAAGAAGTATACAAAGACATATGTAAGAGCATTGTCTTGACTCGTGCAAAGGATAAAATATCACGTTGATGGATTTAATATTAGGAAAACAAAGAGCAAGTTGGTTCAATAATACTTCAAAAATAGTAAGATTCGTGTTTTGAAATTGAAATTCGAATCAACTGGCTTAGTTGAAATAAGATGAAAAATTGAAAATTAAAAAAGATTGAAAAATCAAAGAAATATTGCACTCAATTCCCATTGATGTTTGCATTAATTTAGTTGACTTTATACTTCGAAGATGCAAAACTTTTCCTGATTTTCCTGATTGTAAAGATTGTCCTACAGAATCTTGATCAAATTTTGTTAAAAAATTCCTACTTTTTTAAATATAAACGCTTTTTCCGCAATTTTTTAAACTCATTTAAAATCGTTATTATTTTAAATAAAGTACGCTGATTAAATTATTAATATTCGTTAAAAAATAATAGTAAAAATAAAAACCTTTTAATTGGAAATTATTATGTTGGCTTTAGTAAAGTATGTGCTGAAGTATTTATAAAATTCAATTTTTTTTTTACCCTGCCCGCAAATTTTTCGACGCTAGTGTATTTCTTGGGGCTTTTCCTTAAAGTACGTACTTATTAAACTACGTACCTAGGTATGAGGAGGGGCTTACCCGAAAACGTAAGAATATGTACTGGAAAGGGTTGTGTAAAACAGCAAGTACATACACGGTTCAACTCTCTCGTTCTCTATCTCTCTTAAATTCTTTTTTTATTATTATCAAATGCATTGAATTTCACGAGTCTAACTAGGTAACGGACATGTCTAACTAGAAAAAAAAATTTTTATGGTTTTTTATGGTTTGAAAAGTTTATGCGATAGGTAAAAGTAAGGGAATAGAGCTAGATTTTGTAATAAATAATGCCTACATATGCGGAAGGGGAGAAATTCGGTTGTTAAAGGCATACAGGTGCTTACAAATGGGGAGGGAGTTCTGAACAGTACTTTATGGATCCTTCCTTAAGGGATGAGATACCTGAAAAGTAATTTTTAACCAATACGTCTGTATGAGAATTTTTCAGCTTGTTACGGCAAAAATAAGTTTTTGAAAACAGTTTTGACCTTTTTAAAAATTTTTTAATATTATGTGTCACATGTTTTTAAAAAGCAATTGTTTTAGCTTTCAGTAAATTCAAAAGAAACAAAACTGCTTAACTGTTTGCTTTATTTTGCTTGTTGTTGTTCACTTGATGTTTATTGAATTCTTTTTGTAATAATTGAAATATTAAACAATTATAAAACATAATATAAAACATTTTATAGTATATTTTTAAATTTTTATAAAAATTTTAAACATTTTTTAGTGTATTTGTAAATACAACAGTTTATAGTATGTATATTAAAAAAATAAGTAGAGTATTTATAAATAAATTTTAGGTTTTAGTAAGATTTAATATTATTATTTATGTAAAAAATAATAAAATTTAAGCTTTAAATCGTAATGCAAATTTTTGTTAGTGAAAAAAATATATAACTTTCGCCTATCATAAATTGTAAGACGTATATAGGCTATTACTTAGTTACCGTTATTACTATTATTTACGGGATATTTCGATTTTTAGTCCACTAGTATTACCAAAACCCAAAAACCTATCAACTTTATCTCCAAAATAAAACATCTGCTTAGAAGTAAAAATAATTTTTATATGAACTACTGAGGCCTGAACTATTTTCAACCGATTATAGTCCTTTATTTTCGACCGATTTATAACGTTTTCATTTTCGACCGAATTTTTTCTTAACCAATTTTAAAGATTTTCATTTCCAATTGATTTTAGATAATTTAATTTTCAACCGATTTTAGGCAATATTCATTCAACGTTTTTTCCTTGCGCTTTCAAGGATATTTTTTTAAAAACCATTAACAATAAATCAAGAATAGACAGGTTTTTGTTTCAAGAATTTAATCAACAAGAAGTCTATGTTATATCAGCCTATGATTAATAGATAGATAGAGTTTTAGATGTTATAATTTTTTTTTGCTTCAGATTTTTGTAATATTCAAATTAACTTTTCTCCTCAAATCAACAAAGAAAAAAGAAAAAACATACCGGAAAAGACTTAGTTATACAGTCGATCGAAAAAGCAATAGGTTAAAATACTGTATGTTGAAAATACTGTAGGTTGAAAATACAGTAGATTGAAAATACAGGAGGTTGAAAATACAGTTGGTTGAAAATACAGTAGGTTAAAAATACAGGAGGTTGAAAATACAGGAGGTTGAAAATATAGTAGGTTGAAAATACAGTAGGTTGAAAATACAATAGGTTGAAAATACAATAGGTTGAAAATACAGTAGGCTGAAAATACAGTTGGTTGAAAATACAATAGGTTGAAAATACTGAATAGTGAAAAATCAGTAAAAAAATTTTAGTTTATGTTTTATTATTTGTATGTATGAAAAGTCAAAATTTTTAGGTTGAAAATCAAAATTATCATACTCTATGATTTTAGAAACTTCAAAATTAGGTCCAGTTATAAGCCATCTTTAGATTTAGTCAAATTTACGTTTAGATCTAGTCTAATAAACGTAATAAAACGTTTAGATCTAGTCTAATAAACGTATATAAAACATTTAAATTTAGTCTAATTAAACGTATATTAAACGTTTAGATTTAGTCTAATTAAACGTATACTAAACGTTTAGATCTAACTAAACAGAATCATTTGTATCTAAATCGAAGAAATATGGCCAAAGCAAACATTGCCTGGATGGCCAAAAGATAAAAACACAATATATTCAAAAGTCAAAAAAAATAAAATTTTAGCAAAGAGTGAGGATGCGAATCTCCCTAAATGAGGATTTAGATGAAGCATGTTATATGTGACTTTCAAAAACCCGACACCAAAACATTCCTGTGTCATTCTGTCTAACAGTTTCTTTGATTTAGTTAACGCAAATATAATATATATATAAGTTTCGAAACTTATAAATTAAAATTACCTTTTAAAAACTTATATAGATTTATTATAAAATTATAAAGTTTTAACTTTATATAAGTAAAAAGACCTATATAGGCCTTGAAATATATAAATAAGATATAGTTATAAAAGTATATAAAACTTGTATAATAATTTACTATAATAATATAGTATAGTATAATAACAATTAATTCGCCTAAATTTTTATAATTTTTATAACTATATATATTTATAAAATTTTATACTATAGTTTTTTAATTTTTTTTTAATTATTGATAGATATACCTAAATCGGGGTCTTCCTGAGATATATGGTTTATTTTGACTCGCTTGTGTTTTTTGCTAGAATGTTAAAGCTGACTCCTTTTTTGGCCATGAACCTCAAAAACCATATTAATCAATTTGGCTGTAATTCCTTAACTGTTAAGAAATATAACCTGATTTTTTGAAGAAGATAGTAATAATAAATTGCTCTTATGATGATTGCATCACTGCTAACTTAAATTTTGAAGAGCACTTCAAATATACTACAAAAATCACATCATATGCACTCCAAAAACCACGTTGATGATTTGAGAAAAGATTTATAATAGTTTAATTAAATATTTATATAATTTACTCTAAGATTTCTATTTGTCATCCATAAAAAAGTTTAATTTTTTATGTTAATTTATTGCGGAAATATTGCCATTGAAGCATGTTAAGTTTTTTTGTTTGTTCATCATTTTAGAGTTTTGTTTATTATATTTATAGTATTTATTAATAGTAAGTAAAATGAAACCAACATCTGTGTTACATTTACGTATAAACAAAGTAAAAAATCTTAGTGCAAAAGCTAATGTCTCAGTAGCCAGAAAACGCATTAATAAAAGAAATAAGTAACTAGAAGCTGCTATAAATTAACGCAAAGAAATGAATGGGAGGGGACAAGCAGCATTAAAGACTAGCATGTTTCCTCTTATTAAAGAATGAGACAATCAACAGGCGATTAGATGGAAAAGTGATTAATGAACAAGAAAGAAGTTATTGTACTATACTAACAGAAGATTAAGAGGTGTGTATAGTTGGTTTTATAAAAAATTAATAAACAGGAAGTAACCAAGTAATTCTAAAGTGAAGACTGCATGCTATCTACATTTAAAATTGTCGTGGCTAGTCATACGATAACGCTAGTAACATTTTTAAAATCAGCTCTGGTTTACAAGCAAAAATTAAAGAGATCAATTCTCTTGTCAAGTACATTCCATATGCTCCCCACCCTTTTTAGCCTCGTAGGATTAAGTACCGCGAAAATCGCGTGCCGACGTTGTTGCTGTCATTTTTATTGATTTTCTTCAAGAAACCTTTAACTTCTTTTCTGCACTAATTTATCGATGGGACATTTTAAAGTCAAGTTTTCACCTTCAAAGTTCCAAGAGTTTCTAAAGACCCTTTGGTTGTGTACCATTATTGATAACCGTTTTCTAATTAGGTCGCTCTTCTTGAGCCTGACAATAATCATACTCCGAAAACAAACACAAAAGCAAAGGCCTTCAACCTTTTGACAAAAATGAAATAACTTGAAACAGCTATTCTTACCATTATTTTGAGCAGCATTATGGAGTAGTTCATTAAAGATAATAATAGACTGTAGTCCGTCAAGATTGCTTTAGGTATGGTCAAAAAACTATACAACTTACTTCAGCTTAATGTGAGCGAGTTCGCTCCTATTTCGAGCATTAAAAAACAAAATCCATTCCTTTGCTCGGACGAATATGCTTTCGATGTCCAAAAACACAGGCTCGTCGGTCTGAACTCTAAACTTAATAAAGATCATTTGGTGGGCTTTGAATTAATTTATCCTTAGATACTAATGATGCTTCTTTATCATGGCTACTACAATCGCTAACAGTTACATGACAGTGTCTCATATTTTGGAACCATTTCATAAAAGTAAAAGTAGTTACCTGCTGTTGATTCCAGTTAGCATTTTGCACTTCAACTTGTATCGCTATTCATTTGTACCGCTGCTTTTCTATCCATCTCCTTTGTGCTACTTTTGTGCGATTCTAAACCTTTGCGCTGCTGTCCTTCAATAAAGCTAAAAATTAAAGAGGTTGGCATCAACAAGCACAGTAGATCATATAAGAGTAACATTAAAGTACTTTGAACTATTTGCTTCTTTCTTCCATTTTCTTGTTTTCACTATTTCTACTCAATAATATCCTTGATTTCTCAATCACATTGCAATGGATACTGTCTTTGAAATCACATTCCTTATGATGACACTTACTAAACTAACATGCTGAGTTGTCATTGAAAACAAGAGTCTAGAAATTTGTTTGAATCAACAGGTATGTTTGCATTGAAATTTTTAAGCTTTTTCAGTGCAAGAATTACCTTTTGATGATATATGCATTCGCATACGTTAGCTGGCGTTTGTCGACTAAGGAGAACATTTGATGATCTTAAACTTGGTAGTATTAGTTTTCCTTTATTTACAGCTCTTGAATGCGATATAGGTGTACAGTATGGCTGCAAATAACTTTGTTAGTTTTATTTGTTGTAGCTTTTCTCGTTATAGCTTTTTTCTTTCATCTTTCTTTTTATATCGGCTTTTGTGTTTTTTTTCTTTTTTTTCTCTCTGTGTTTTTTTGACATACTCTTTATTTATTTTTTTCCTTGCTAAATCAGGATTAGGCGTTCTCGGTTTATTTTGTCTTTCAACACCAGTTTTAGCCATTATGTTCTAAAAATAAAAGCAATGACTGTTAATAAGTTATATTAGGCCTCATTTCTGCTTGCATAATACTAAATATTGTTTTCATAATATTTTTTATCTATTTGATAACTATTTTATAGTTTCATTTGAAAATATAAGTTTTAATTTTTTAAATGTTTAAAGTTTTTATTTAAATGTTCATAAAGTGTTGTCTTTACTACTTTTTCTTAAAAAATTAAAACCTATATTGTCTTGCAGCTTTTTTTATATTTAACTAAACAATTCCCTATGGACATTATGCCTGGGCAACCCACGAATTTGTAAGTAAACAAAAAGTTTTATTTATTGTGTCTCATTTTGATATATCTGATTTTCGCATAACGATATTTTTTACGCGAACACACATAATATTTTTAATATTATATAAATAATATTATTATATAGTAAACTTGGTAACAAACATGAACCATGACATTAATACTATAATATAGAAAGGAAAAAACAAAAATACGAACTATTCATTGAACAAGTTCAAAATTACTTTCACAAACAAAGCCAGGATTTTTTTACAAAGAGTCGTTACTTACGGGGCATTGAGTTACTTACGGGATGCATATAAACAGTACATGTTTGCATTAAAAAAGGCTTCAATCACCAAATCATTATTTTGAGATATATATATATATATATATATATATATATATATATATATATATATATATATATATATATATATATATATATATATATATATACATACATACACAGGCCCGTAGGAACAAAAATTATATTGGGGGGAAGGGGGTTTCTTTTTTTTTAGTCGTTTTTTTCGTCAATTTTTATCAAAATTATTTTTTTGAAAAATTATTTAGGTGGGGGGCAAATGTCTCTGCTTACCCCCCAGTTGCTACGGGCCTTCAAACATGTGTACATACTTACATACATACATACATACATACATACATACATACATACATACATACATACATACATACATACATACGTACGTACGTACGTACGTACGTACATACATACATACATACATACATACATACATACATACATACATACATACATACATACATACATACATACATACATACATATATACATACATACATAATTGCTACAATTCATTTTATAAATAGTTTTACAAAATGAATTATCATTGTTTCTAACTGTAAATTACCAAAGGACACTCGTGCTGTAGGGAACCTAAAGCAGATAACATATATTGCTAAATAAAATAATCTTATTTAACCAGGGGATTTTTCAAATTTTATATATGATATGATAAATTCATGGCTATTAATAAGCAAATTAAATAATTGTTTTTATAGCCATACGCTTTTATTAAAATGTAATTTATCTACCGTTTGTATAGAAAGTTTTGCGCTTGACTTTAATTTGTAATAAAAAACATAAAAGTAACGCAACTAGCGTTTTACTGGTCAACAAAGAATTTTCATCAGAGATTTTTTTCATCAGAGCCTGTTTTGTTGCCTGGATACAATTTTTAACTCTGATTTCAAAACTGCAAGCAGACCTTTTGTAGCACGTATTGTTTTCATGAAAATAGCATATATGTAAATACACAGATTTACGAGTATTATTGGATTGAGTAAAAAGTAATTACGTAATTTTGGGTAAAATACAACAACCGAATTTTTATTTCTAAATAATATAAGCATCATTTTGATTAATAACCTTTAGCCATCTTTCGGGTTATTTCAAAATGCCATCCTTCCAGAATTTCACGGTTTTCTGAGCACAAAACTGCTAAAGGAGCCACACCAATATATCGAAACGACAGACGTTATCTACGCAAATTGTTCAACACTTTTATTTGAGATGCACTGATCATCTTTGCCATTTCTCGAATTGTAAAATGGCGGTTATCTTCAACCAGTGTCTTTAGCTGATCTTCATTAACTATCAATAGTCTGTCGGAGGGCTCCAGACCTTCACATGATGTATTCTGTAAACAGACTTAACATTCGCTTTTGATTATTGCATTTTTCGAGTAAACTGCACGTATCTTTCTTAAACTTACGTTTAGTTTTTTTGATTCTGGAAATAAAATAACATCAAACACCTAAAGTACTAATGATAATTTTCTCTATATTAACAAGCGTGAAAAAAAAATTATTATTGTAAATAATCAAACAAGTTAAGGTAAAAATGATACAGAGATACATAACCTCCTAATAGAACGTATATATGATAGTAGTTATATTATATACACTATAATTTGAAAAAAATATTTTTAGTGACAAAATTTACGCGCAAAATACGCAATTACTTTTTATTAAAACCAATACATTACCAAAAGACTATTTTTTTTTATCATTTTATTGGATTTGTCTTATTTATTTTGTAGATCAACGAGTTCGTTTGATTGTTTCAGACTGTTTTTTCGTTCGTCTGACAACACGCATAATTGCTACCTGGCATCTCTGAGAACAGCTTTCTACATTCTGTGAGTGGCTAGTGTCGTGTTAAGTGTATTTTTGGTGTTACTTTGTTTCAAATCCATTGCTTTGATCAATCAGCGTGCCTCGTGATAAGTTTTGGTTTGTATTTGGCAAATTCACAGCTAAGGTAGAACAACAAACTATTATACCCTGCATCAAGAAAATATAATTTATATATCTTTACTTTGGTATTCACCTAGGTGACCAAGATAAACCACGGTTTATCTTGGTCACCTAGCTGAATACCAAATATCTCATCAAATCTGCTCTGCTTGTTCAAACGGATTACACGATTGGGTGAACAAAAAGAAACCAGGGTTTTCTGCAAATAAACACAATAATTTTTATCCAGTATGGGTTAGACATGTAGACTAGTAAAACATTGTGAAAAATTACCTGCTCCAAATCCTCCAAACGACGGTGTATGTAACATCAATGATGAAGTGGGTAGTGATGATGGCGCAACTGATGACGTTCCTAGGCTGTCTGCATGTACTGTTCACCATTGAGTAGAATTTTTGAGTCAAAGCTGTTAACTTAAGGACAATTGAATGATCTTATTAGAATAACTTAAAGTTATAGGTGTGTTAATGGGTATGCAAACAGGATTCACATAATATTTTTGTTTCCTTTGTCTCTGGGACCTCGTGGCACAACGAAACACTAGATCAAATGTGAGTGGGTACTACGGTCTACATGTGTCCTAGAAACATGTAGTGTTCAGCCTGTCCTTTTAGTTGATCCACTAATCGGGTTATCCTACAACCTCTCCATATTAAACTTGGTTTAATAAAGAATCTTGCAATCAGTTCAGTCAATTTAAAAAGGTTTCTCAACCTTTCTACAAAATTTCTAAAAGTTTGTGCAGCTAAATTAAAGAAAGAATTTTGGTTGGGTTACAAATCAAGAAGTTTTTATTGGATATATAATTGCGTAAAATTTCATAATAACCAAAAATGTTAATAATTTAAAAACTATACTTGCTATAAAAAAACGTCAACCCGATTTGGATTAAGCATCGATATTAAATTCAGAAAATTTTTTTCGTTTGTCATTTTTTTCGTAATGAGAAAAAAAAGTTTAATTTTATTGACCAGTATTATTAATAAGAAGTAAAAAAAAAAAGTAAAAAAATCAAAATTAAGATTATTTAAACATTTGTTAACTTTTTTAGCTTTGGTCTGAAATTTCGTTTTTTTATTTTCAAAACAACACACTTGAGCGTGGAATCGTCGATAAAACTCAAATAAATTTCATAAGTTTTTGAATTGAGTAATGAAATTGTTTAAATATATTTTAAAAATTAGGTGATAGCATAGGACTAAAAAAAGTTTGGATAACATACTGTTTGTATTTACATATAGTTTGTATTACATAGTATATCGTATGTATCTCTCTATAATGTGTATAATTTTTTAAAGGTTTTAATTATTTATAACAAGTAGTTTTATAAATAAATATTAGTTTGGAAATATCACGCGAAAAATTATTAAAAAACTTGAGAAGAAAACAATTAAACTTGCATTCTGCTATTAAAAACAAAACGCTGTGCACTTTCTTGTATTCTATTTTTCTGTTTTTTTGACTTATTAAAATCAAAAAATAAATAAATAACGAAACGTAACGTTGAACATTATTGAAAATTATTCCATTTATAAAAAGACAAAAGATACAATTTACAAAAACAAAATAGTTTGTTATTGCGACAAAAATGTTGCATTAATATGTTTTAGCCATTTCTGCAACATCTTGAACTCATGAAAGATCGTTTTCAACTGCTCAGTTATTGAAAACATGGCTGTGTTCACCATGACAAACAAGAGCTTCAACAACTAAGCGATTCTTTTAACGCACAGAGAGTTAAAACATGGTATCGTAAAAATTGGCAACGAATCAGCAAGCGCACCTAGCACAAATAGAAAATTTAGAGGAACTTATCATTTCTGATATTCGAAATTAGGAACTTTATTGTAAACTTTTGTTAATTTAGCGTTCTACGTATTTAGTACTTCGTGAAATTTTCATACACTTGAAATCAAAAGAGTTAACACTAAAGTTATATTTTTATTTTAATTCATGAACCGAAATCGATTTTTATGAGAAAATATTGTTGTTATGGTTTTATATTAAATATTGTTTATGGTTACATACAGTTTTTGTTTAAATTCGGAAGATTTATTGTGTTCTTTGGTAAGATGAATTTTTTAATCTTAAATTTGGAAAGTTTTGCGTCATTCAAAGAATGTTTTTTAGAATAAGTAAATTTGCTTCGAATGTTTATGTTTCCAGTGTAAAAGCGGTAGATGTTCATTAAATGATGCTACATTTTGATGTAATGATGTGGTTGTGTAATGTAATGTGTAATGATGTATTTGTGTAATTGATTAAATGATGTAGTTGATGTAATGATGTAATTGACCAATATTACTACACTCTTTTCCCATCTGCCAATAGTGCTGTTATTGGACATTTTAATGCTTGTGTTCAGTCCCTTGTCCTCCTTTAGATGGGTTTGACCATGCAATGGTCTCTATAAATATTTTGTCTCGTATTTCTTCTTCGGACTCATTTTATTATCGCGTTACTTAATAATAACCTAAAGCTGACTGGAAATCTTTTTTTGATTTTCTTTGTGACAGTCCTTGGGCTAATAATTTTTTCTCTTGCTGATAAATGCGCCTCCTATGTAACTTTCTGGATTCAGGCAGGTAAGGAAGCTTTTATTACTGCTCGTTGATTCCAAGTCAAGATTTATTCTACTCCATGGTTTTTAACTTCTTATTCAGCTGCTATATATGATTGCAATCATTTTATTACCTTTTTGAAAGAACAAACGTCTATTATAATTGCAAGAAATCAATGCAAAAAATTGTTGTCTGATGCTAAAATCCATTATTCTCAGTTCACTAAATCTCGTATCTTATCTCAGAAGTTAGACTCTATACACTTTTAGAAAATCTTCAACAACATCTTTAACAAAGATAGGTCTAACATTCCATCTCTCATTCATAGTACTGGTTTTTTTGCCTCTCCCAGGGATCAGGTTAAACTGTTTGCAGAGGACTTTTCTTTTAATTTCTTTGACTCTTAAATCTTATGGCCATACTCTTCCTTCCATTCCAGTTAAACTGGTTAACCCATTGTTAGAGATTTAAATCACTCCAGCTTCCGTTGCTAAAGTCTTAACTCTATTAAACTCTTCTACGGCTTATGCTCCAGACAACATTCCTGTCAGTGTCTTACTAAATTGTTCTCCAGGAATTTCTTCAACTCTCTCTAAGCTATTAAATAAGTGCTTGTCTGAATCTTGTTTTCCTGCCGGCTGGAAAATGGCATCTGTGATTCCAACTCTGGTGAACTTTCTGATCCTTCCAACTTTTGTCCGATTAGTCTTCTAACTGTTATTAGCAAGTCTTTGAGTCTTTGGTCAACAAATTTCTAAAATCTCATCTTGAGTCAAATAACTTACTGTCAGACATTTAAGACGGTTTTCAATCTTGATGCTCTAAGGCTGATTTGCTAACTGCCGTGACTTTATCGCGACTTTAAGATTTAAACGTGCGTTGCCCAGGACAAAATTTGTATAGATTTTCTATACAAAAAATCAATCCTTTTTTCTATAGGCTTTTGGAACATATTTTCTATAGAAATTCAACTACTAAAAGTCTATAGAATATGCAATTGAAAGTCTATAGAAGTTTCTATACAAAAAATCAAACCTTTTTTCTATAGGCTTTTGGAACATATTGCCTATAGAATTTCAACTGCTAAAAGTCTATAGAATATGCAATTGAAAGTCTATAGAAGTTTTTATAAAAAAGATCAATACTATTTTCTATAGGCTTTTGAAACATGGTCTATAGAAATTTAACTACAGAAAGTCTATAGAAGTTTCAATAGATCGTATTTTTCTAGAGTGAATAGAAAATATTTTCTATTATCATTTAGATGGTCTATAGAATCGATGGAATATATTCCATCGATTATAGACTATATTATATATAGTACATATATTATATATTACATATATTATATATTACATATATAATATACTACATATATTATAGACAATAAAATTGCTAGCTATAGCAATTTCATAGACTTTTTATGATATTCTATAAACCATCTGTATATTACATATGAGGAATATTTGCTATTGGGAGAAAAAATAAGAAAAAGAGCATTTATAAACTTTTAAAACAAATGACTATATATTAAATAATCAAAAAAGACAGAAATACACTATGTACATTCTTATAACATCTTTCATATTTTAACGCTTCTTAACTTTCGACGCAATATTTAATTTTATTTTGATTGCTGTTCGCACATCCTTTGACGACACTCCCAGTATCTGACAGGAACAAGCTAAAAATACAAAAGAGTTCAATTAATTATTTCTTTCGTTTAATAAAGAAATTCAAATGCTATAACTATTTACCAACAACACCATCAACGAGGTCTTGACAAATTTTGGGTTTTGCTACTTTGTCAGAGTGAGCATTACTTTGCTTGCCAGAAAAACAGACACTTCTCAGATAGTCTGTGCTTCCCACCAATGACACCAAAAGATCGTTTACAAATCTATTTGTACCATGCGATTTGTTACATTTGCTGAATTTTACATGGTCAATGTATATTTTGTGACCTGGCACTAATTGTTTCTAAATTACAAAGTAGAAGTTTTATGAATATAATTCATATAATTAAATATATAAATTAAAAAAATAGATAAATTTTGCAACATGAAAATTCTTACTCTACTAGATCCGTCTGGGTAGTTAGGTTCTTTCCAGATTGGAATGGATATACAAACAGGAGTTTCAGTAAGATTTGATTTAGAAACAAGACTGTCATTAAACGCATTACTATTTGTTATGCTAAATGAATGATTAAGTTGATCAGACATATCAGAAGAGTTGAGAGTGTGGGAGGTTGCTCCACTAGACCCATATGAAGTGCTGGGTGCCTTCCACTTCTGAAAAGATGAATGAAAACTTTGAGTTACATTGAAGTCACATGTATTTTCTAATTCAACAGAATCATTTAATAAATCTGAATATTGATTTGAGTTAGAAGTAAGACTTTTTGTCAATTTTGGTATATGATGTGTTAAAGAAGATAGATCACGGGGCTTGTTTAACTGCAAAACTGCATTGGATAAGTCCTGGGTTGATTTCTCTAATGAACTTAACACACAAATAATCCCTAAAAAAGTCATTAAAGCAAATAAGTTAAAATAATAAAGTTAATATTATAAAATGCAATGCATTTCAGAAACAATAAAGCCAAATAGAAAACAAAATAACATTCACTTTTTTCATATTCAGAATGCTTTTTCATTGATGTCTCCATTGTAGTGAGAAGTTGAGCAAATCCTAATTAAATAATCATTTAAAATTTTTTAACGATGCATAAATTATTTTTAAATGCATTTCAAAGCTTTACTTACTATTTTCATTGCATTCCTTTCCTTTAAGATCCCCTTAAATACAATACAGCTATATTAACTTCATTAAAAATAAAATGACATCATGGAGACCCCTCCAAACCACAAAAGTGTGGAACCCTGTGTGTACATACATACATACATACATACATACATACATACATACATACATACATACATACATACATACATACATACATACATACATACATACATGCATACATACATATAAAAATGTAGATATGTATAAATTCAAAGAAACCTGTCGCTCTTTCTTGCAGTTGTTCTCTTAAAACTTTATTCTCTTCTTTCAGTTCATCAAGTTTAATTTCTAAAGCAACTTTATCTGCATTCTAAAATAAGAACATAAAGGAATACTGAATTGAACAAAGTTTACTATTAAATTAAAAAGAATTTACCGCAAACCCATAGTTAAAATTAGAAGTATTTATAATATACAATAAACGTACAATGTTTTTAATAACTTCAATGTCTTCTTCAACACGCAATCGTTTAGCTTTTGCACAACTTTTACCATCATATTTCTAAATTAAGCTGATAAACGAGAATGAAATATTTTTAAATAGCATTTAACATTTATAAAAAGTTCTTAAAAATGTTCATCTTAACTACACACTTAAAGTTACCTGATTTGGTAATGGTGGCACAACTTTTAAAAGGGCATTTGCTTGATTGTTTAGCTCCTCCAAATCATCTTAATTATTTAAAATATAAAATATTATAAATATTTTTCCACCTGCATATAAATGTATATATATCCTAAATTTTACTTACCCCCCGATTTCAAGACCTTTGTCTCATAATTTTTTTTAAGTAGGAGAACCAGACTTTAACGTCTGGTTCTGCAACAGTGCATTGAAATGACTTGATGGCCACTCTACAACAACATTTTCTCCATATGTAACAGGACCTTTAATCCAGTCAGTTCGACCAACCTATATGAAATTAGTTAACTAATAATAAGTATTTATTTTTAAAGAGATTTTATACCTTTACTCTATCAAACTTTTCCATTTTATCAAAAAAGAAAAATTAAAATAATACCTCAATAGAATTATCAACAACAAAATTGTAAATAGAATATTAAAATTCATTTTAATTTAAGTCTTTTCTTTGCCATTTCAAAAAGTCAAAAAAACTAAAAAGCAATAAATGATATTAACAATTTACAAAATAAAATAAAATAATCTTCTTTTTATAATAATCCTCTAATTATTATTGTCCTCTGTAGTTGCTCTTTTTTAAATTTCTTATGTTTAATTTATACAAGCCAAAGTAAGGAAGTCATTCAATTTATACCAGTCAAATACAAGGAAGTCAGACACTTTGACTTCTGTTGTAATAACAAAAATATTAAAATACTGATAATATAAATTTTCCCACAGACTAATGGGAAAATTGAAATGAAGTTTCTGTTTATACAAGCCAAAAAAGAAACAAAATAGAAATAAAGTGCTGCAATAAAGCACATGATTAGTAATAAGAAATATTTTTACTATTAGTAATTAATGATATTTTATTTTTATTACTATTAATTTTGAAAATAAAAGTTTCTTTATTTTAATGATTTTTTTAAACAATTTTAAATCTTTAGTTCACTCTTAATGCATCATGTTTATTAATATTTACATTAATTTAGTCTTGAACTTTTTGAACTATTTCTTGCAGCTAACAACACCTAACCCAAATCACCTAACTTCAACATTTTGATTTTGTTTTTATGACTCTTTTATACTTAAAAGGATCCTTATTGATAGCAGTTGAATATATTGATATATTTGTTGAAAATGACAATACTGTTGACAATAATGAATATTTTAATAGAAAAATTATTATTAACATATTTTTATAGTTTTTTATAAATAAAATAAAAATTGTTTTAAAATCCAAAACAAGATGAAAGCAATTCTGACATTTTTCTTTAATTTTATATTTTAATTAATATTTTTTAGTAATGTTTTTTAATCTTTAAATGTTACTTGCAGATTCTTCCATTGTACAATCATTTTTCACCATTAATTTGCATGTATATATATATATATATATATATATATATATATATATATATATATATATATATATATATATATATATATATATATATATATATATATATATATATATATATAATATATATATATATAATGCAGTGCTGATCCTAACCCCAACTGTAAAACTTTTCGACAGGCTAAGAGTAGACATGAGTGAATCTATTAGGAACAACAATGTAAGTGTCGTCAACTTTAACTACTTTAGATATAATCTTTGTTGCATCATAAGCAAAAATATGTTCATCAAAGTCACCTTTGTAATAATACCAATCAGTATTACAAGAAAGAAAATGTTTCTTTGATTGCAACTTGTATCCAACAATGAAATAGGATAAACTTATCTTTAATATTGCTTTTATAAGAAACACAAAACCAAATGACAGTTTAACATAACAATTGCTCAGTTTTTTCCCACTACAAAAAGAATGTGTTGAAATAAGTTGTCCATAAACATGCATGCGATAACAAGAAAAAATTTCTTCAAAATTAGAAACACCAGCTGTTTTTAATGCTTCCATTGTAAGAAAATCAATAACTGCTGGTTTTATATCAAGATGCACAAGACTTTCTGAAGTTGGCAGAGATTGTCTAAATATATCATTAAATAATACTTGAAAACCTTCAGATCGAGTTGTATCTTTAAGAATAAAGGATATATTGTTTAACAAAAGGACTGATTTAGCAATTTGTTCTGCAGCAAACACTGTACCATTGTGCATTTTTTTCATTGCTCCAAGGTAATTTTCAAAAGTGAAACATGAAGTTGCCCATAAAGGCCCCCAATTTTTTACACTTAAAGCTAAGTGACGAAGTAGGTGTATATTGAAGAGACAATGATTTTTTCCATATAACAATTCCACATCTGATGAAAATTCATTCAACAAAGTGTTGGCATCATCCACCATTCCTTGATGAATTGAATCAGATACAAGAAGCATTATAGCTGTGACAAGTTTTATCCAATGAGAAAAATATGGTGCAGGTATTCTATTTTTTACTAAAGGCCAACCAAAAAACAGAAAGTTCTGCCATTCGGAAGCTTTCCATTTCTTCTTTTCAGTTAAAGAACGAGTGTCACGACCA